>NC_133327.1:672197416-672301161 GCF_042186555.1 Aquarana catesbeiana | reverse complement strand
TATGAATCAGCCGTCTCCTTCATAGCTGTTGTTGGATCATCAAACTGCATGTAATACTTTCCCCTCACCCCCATGTTGCTTTCTAAACCTAGGTTATGGGGATCGATTTTCCCCCACCACGCCACGGATAATCCGACAACAGCTATGACAGGATTTATATTATTATTTTTATTTATAAATCTATTTATTTTTTTTGCATTCTGTATGAATTTTGAATATTCACGGCCTTCTTTGGCCTAAACATTGTTCCATATACTTTTAAGCCTTTATACTAATTGATCCCGTCTTTAATTCCAAAACATAAAAAGGACATATAGCAAAATTAATGCATAAACACAATAATAATAATAAAATTGTGTGTGTATATGTATATATATATATATATATATATATATATATATACACATACACACACACACACACATATACATACATATACACATACACACACAAACATTTAATTTTTTAATTTATAATAGGGATACTTACAGGCGCTGGCAGTGTCTTATATCGAACATAAAACACAGAGGCAATCAAGGCAATGTCTCTTAAAATGATCATTACTGTTAGAGGAACTGCAACAAAAACAACAAAGACAAATGTTAGCAGAAGAGCTGGGGGGGGGGGGGACAGAATAAACTGTAATCTTACATTCTATACATGACATTCAGTTCTAGAGGTTTTTGGGGTGTTCAGACTTGCACTTGTGAAGACTTTTTCATATTTTGATGAAATAATATGAAAAACTCTTCACTCAGAGGCCGGGTACTGAATACAATGGTAGGAAGTAATTTTAAATACCAGCATTGTACAAGTACCTGTAATACATAAAATATTTTTAAAAAGTCTCATTTACATTTTTCTTTCTGCCCCACAGCAAATTGCAATGCAATGTAGTGCTCCACAGCATGGTGTTAAAAAAAAAAAAATAAAAAAAAAAAATGAGCGCACACTGCTGCAGCAGTGGTGTAGACTATATTCAACATTTAGGGTACGGTCGCACTGAACGCGGGTTTGAAATCATGCAAGTTCAGCTGAAAACCCGCAGTTCAGTGCAAGTTCCGGGGCGTTTTGAAAGACATCTATTACGGATTTGTGGACAGATGTCTATTGAAATTGCCCAAAATTACCAAAAGTAGTGCAGGAACTACTTGGGACAGTGCGGTTTCCGGCAATAGGCTGCGATTTGGCATGCAATTAGTCAAATCACGCCGATGTGAACGGAGGCTTATGGCACATTTTCCTTCTCTATAAAGGAAAGATTGACTACAACTGGTGCACACAGAATCTGGTACAGCTGTGCATAGCAGTCAATCAGCTTCTAAATTCAGCTTGTTCAATTAACCACTTCAATACCGGGCACTTTCACCCCCTTCCTGCCCGGGACAATTTTCAGCTTTCAGCGCTGTCACACTTTGAATGACAATTGCGCAGTCATGCAACACTGTACCAAAACTAACATTTTTATCATTTTTTCCCCCACTAATAGAGCTTTCTTTTGGTGGCATTTGATCACCTCTGGGGTTTTTATTTTTTGCTAAACAAACTAAAAAAGAAAAAAAAAAAAAAAAAAAAAAAAAGTTCTTTCTTTGTTTCGGTTATAAAATTTTGTTTTCTCCTTCAACGATGGGCACTGATGAGCTGGCACTGATGGACACTGATATGTAGAATTGATGGGCACTGACAGGTGGTACTGATTGGCACTGACACCGATCACCGCGGGGGCACACCGGCATATTATCCGGCTGGAGGTCATATGATGCCCAGTCAGGATAATAAAACCACTTCCCAGCCGTCAATCTGCTATAGGCTGGGCGGGAAGTGGTTAAAAGGGGTTGTTACCATTAAGATAAAAAGCCATCTGTGTGCAGCAGCCCCCCCCCTCGGTCCTCTAGATCCAGTGATGTTGCAGGAGTGTCTCAGCTGCACGGGACTCCCCCTACTCATTGGCTCCCGCTACTGTCAATCAAATTCAGTCAGCCAATGAGGAGAGAAAGGGGCGGGCCATTCCACGTCTCCGTGTCTAAATAGGAGCTGTGGCTCAGCTCGGGTGACCCCATAGCAAACTGCTTGCTGTGTGGGCACTCAGCAGGAGGGAGGGACCAGGAGAGCCAAAGAGGGACCTGAGAAGAGGAAGATCTGGGCTGCTCTGTGCAAATCTACTGCAACAGAGCAGGTAAGTATATAATGCGTGTTACTAAAAAATATAATATAATATAATATATATATACACACACACACACACATACATATATACACACCGTATTTATCGGCGTATAACACGCACAGGCGTATAACGCGCTCATTCATTTTAAGAGGGAAGTTTCAGGAAAAAAAACTTACATTTTAAATCAATGCAGCCTCATCAGTCCACATCAATGCAGCCTCACTCATCAGTCCACATCAATGCAGCAGCCTTTACCATTGCCATCAATGCAGCAGCCTTTACCATTGCCATCAATGCAGCAGCCTTTACCATTGCCATCAATGCAGCAGCCTTTACCATTGCCATCAATGCAGCAGCCTTTACCATTGCCTTTAATGCAGCAGCCTCACCATTGCCATCAGTGCAGCCTGATTGATGCCCATCTGCAGCCTAGAGGGAACAGGGAGGGATGAGCGTCGACAGATTACATACAGTGAGAATCTCCTATGATAGACAGAACAGTGGTCCAATGGCGGCCCAGGAGACAGGACTTCACATTACAGAGGCCGCCAAGTAAAAAGGAGATTCTCACTGTATGTAATGTGATGGCGCTCATCCCGCCCCCCTCCCTGTCCCCTCCGAGGCAGCTAAAATTGAAGTATTGGTGTATAACACGCACATGGTATTTGCACCTGATTTTCATGGTGAAAAAGTGAGTGTTATACGCCAATAAATACAGTATATATATTTTATTATGAGACCTTACAATCACAAGATTGTCACAACTGCACCAGATTCTGTTTGCTCTAGTTTTAGTACATCTTCTCCAGTGTTAGGCAAGGCTGCCCAGCGCAGTCCAAAGCCTCGTACACACGCTTAGATTATTTTTTGGGACATGCTATTCTCATGTGGAAAGTGAAGAGGTTACTCACAACACGAAAATTCTCGTACGACAGAATACAACGTCAGAAGTGACGTAATGTGTTGAATAGTTTTGTATGTGTTCTTTCGTTTCTGAGCATGAGTAGTCTGTTCTTATGATATTTTTCGTATGAAAACCGTAATAATGAAATGAAAATCGGACGTTGAGTTCACATCCGACAAAAATTTTTACAGTCTGCATATCCAGGTTTTGTCTGATGAAAAAGCAAAATCAGCTGTGGAAAGCACCACACTAACGATCCGAAAATCGGCAGACAGCTCGTCATACAAATTTTTCCATCTGATTTTCGTATCGTGTGTACGGGCCCTAACGTGTTTGGTAAGAATGAGCCCTAAAGAGAAAGGAACAGAAAATAAAAAAAAAAAAAAAAAATAGTATAAACTACTATATATTCTCATCAAGTATTCAATTGCACGAGTGGAGGAGAACCTTTACAGTGTTCTCTGGGTACAAGACCAAACCTGCACTGCGCTACTGCATATGGTGCTCATCACAAGGAACGATATTTTCATGTGTATTGAAAAGAAAGAGTGCAAATAGAACGAAGGATCAAACCTAAAATGTTACCTCCATGAAAAAAAAAGAAGAGACAATGTGAACGTCTATTCTTTTTTTTTTTTTTGAGAATCTTTTTTTATTGTTTTTTTGGACAAACAAACATAGAAAAATAAAGATAACAAATCTTACATAAAAATTAACATCAGTGCTTAACAGTTGTTTGTATGCTGAATAAGTTTCAAGTCATTTATGGCTTCATGTACGTTTTTAGTCGGAGTGCTGCAAGGCAACTAGGATTATTGGTGTCTCTTTCCCCTTTTTTAAAGTTTGTTATATCTTAGTCATGTATAGTATCCTCCACTCTCCTTCCTAGGCACAATTGGATATGTTTTTTGATATGATTATATGTTTACCTTATTCATTATTCTCTATCTTCAGCCTTCAAACCGTAGTTGGTTCAGCAAGCCAGGCACGCCAAATTTTGTCATATTTCTGGGGACATCCTCTATTTATATATGTGTCTTTGTATAATGGAAGACTCTCATTAACGAGACGCTTCCATTGGGCTAAGGAAGGTACCGTAGGTTTTTTCCAGTGCATAGCAATGTTTTTCCGGGCATAAAAGAGCAGCAGCCCAATTAAGGTTCTTTTTGCCACTGTTGGCACCAATGTCCCCACCAGGCCCAGAAGACACACCTCCACCGTCGCCGGCGTCCTGACCGAGGCCACCAGATTAATCATATCTAGCACCTCAGTCGTGAACGTCTATTCTTACCTGGAATCAGATTTGCATATGTTAAACATACATAGAGGACACTGATGAGGATTTTGTCAGCAAGTGGATCAAGAGCGCTCCCCAGCGCAGACTTCTGATTGGCCCAATTCCGCGCAATGTATCCATCCAGCTGGAAAAAGAAATAAAAGTCCCGTTATTTACCGTCACCCTCTCTATATAGTGTCAGCTCCTTCCACTGCTGGAGAAGCGGAGGTATTATTGTACAATGGGTCTTATTTATAGCTGAATTTTAGAAATTCATCTCCTTTGTAAGAGAAAAACAATAAAAATAAAAAATGACGGCACACTATGAGCTAAAGTGTTACGACAGTAAAATCAGTCAGTATATGCAGCGAAGCATGCTCGTTATACTCACTGCAGAACCTAAGGGGTTAATCCCCCCCCATCCATCCCTTTCACTAGTACCGCCCACGGTGGTCCCTGTGGCCTCCGTGGGCCCGCAGTAAATAGATTTAGGATGCAGAGTGGGAGGAGCCCAGACATCTCCTCTGACACGGAAGCAAACAACAATTTACCACTTCCAGGTTTCATTGCCGGCATTCTCTGGCTACTGTAGCTGGGAAAGAAACAAATCAAGCACATAGGGGTCGCCTATGGAGATTTTTTTAGCTATTGTAGTTTGTTGCCATCCCACGAGTGCAAATTTAAAGCGTTGAATATAGGATATCAATTTACTAAGTGAAACATCATCTTTTAGATTTGATCAAAAAATTGGGTAATATATTGTGTTCTTGTACATTAACTACTTGCCGCCCGCCCACCGTCAAATCACTGCGTCCCAGAACAGCTGCTCAGGACTAGGACACGGTGCGACCCCGATCTCTTTAAAGAGCCGCGGCTATTAAACCATGTGATCGACTGTGTCCAATCACAGCCGGTCACATGTAAACACGGAGATACCGGTAATCGGCGCTCCTCACCTCACACTGACAGAGTGAGAGGAGAGGAGAGCCGATCAGCGGCATCTCCTCGCAGGGAACAACAAAACATGTAATCGGGGCACTGATCATGAGTGCCCTGATTACAATATAGCGCCACCATGTCACCAATCAGTGCCCACCAGTGCCAGCAATCAGCGCCCACCATGTCACCAATCAGCGCCCACCAGTGCCAGCAATCAGCGCCCACCAGTGCCAGCAATCAGCGCCCACCAGTGCCAGCAATCAGCGCCCACCAGTGCCAGCAATCAGCGCCCACCAGTGCCAGCAATCAGCGCCCACCAGTGCCAGCAATCAGCGCCCACCAGTGCCAGCAATCAGCGCCCACCAGTGCCAGCAATCAGCGCCCACCAGTGCCAGCAATCAGCGCTCACCAGTGCCAGCAATCAGCGCTCACCAGTGCCAGCAATCAGCGCCCACCAGTGCCAGCAATCAGCGCTCACCAGTGCCAGCAATCAGCGCTCACCAGTGCCAGCAATCAGCGCTCACCAGTGCCAGCAATCAGCGCTCACCAGTGCCAGCAATCAGCGCCCACCAGTGCCAGCAATCAGCGCCCACCAGTGCCAGCAATCAGCGCTCACCAGTGCCAGCAATCAGCGCTCACCAGTGCCAGCAATCAGCGCTCACCAGTGCCAGCAATCAGCGCTCACCAGTGCCAGCAATCAGCGCCCATTAGTGATGCCAGTCAGTGCCGCCTATCAATGCTGCCCATCAATGCCCATCAGTGTCACCCATTAGTTCCACCCATCAATGTCCATCAGTGCCACCTATCCGTGCCCACCAGTGCTGCCTATCATTGCCGCCTCACCAATGCCCACCAATTCAGCCTATCAGTGCCCATCAGTGCCGCCTCATCAGTGCCCATCAGTGAAGGAGAAAAATTACTCATTTACAAAATTTACTGACAGAAACTAAAAGCAAAATTATTATTTTTTTTTTTTTTTTTAGTAAAAAAAAAAAAAAACCCAGTAGTGATTAAATATCGCCAAAAGAAAACGTTATTTGTGTGAAGAAAATGATAAAAATTTCATTTGGACTGTTTTGCACTTTTCTGTTGATATATATTTTCAATAAAACCTTTTGTACAAGAAAAATTCCATTTGGGTATAAATTGTGGACTTTGAATATCTATAGAGAAGAGATGAGAACTTCTGTAGGAGGATGGGTGTCATCTCTGTGTATCCCCTGAGGCCGGTCACTTCATTGGGTATATGGAAGGATCTACAACCACTTTAGGCCCCTTTCACACTTGTGCGACCTGAAAGTTGCGGGATTTTGACGCGACTTGAAGCAATGCCTGTGTAATCTTGGGAGGTCTATGGACCTCACGTCGCATCAAAGTCAGACTGAAGTAGTGCAGGGACTACTTTGAAGTCACAGAGATATGAACGGTACTCATTGGAAATCATTGGGGGGGGGGGCGACTTGTCATGTGATTTTGCAGTCCCAAGTCGCAGGACAAGACGCACAAGTGTGAAAGGGACCTTAAGCGCACACCTGTGTGAGGGCTGTTTTTGCTCACATGGGGGATGCAGGGGTGTGACCCTGTGCAGGCAGTCCCATTCACATCAATTGGGATACAACGGCTGCATGGATACAACGGCTGTTCCCAATTAGACATCCATGCAGGCGTGTGTCCCTGAACCCCAGAAACACGTCACTCGGGGAGTAAAAATTAAAAAAAATGTATAATATATTGATTTTATTAATAATAATAATAATAATAATAATAATAAACTCACCAGGTCAGTCAGTCCTGCGAGACCGAATACTCCGAGCGCAGTGTTAAAATCCTGTGCGACGATCAGATAGCCCAACACGGGGGACAGACCGATCCGGGTCATAGACAGCAGATTGGGGATGGTCCACGGGTTCTCATACTGGAAGATACAACGAGACACATTAATAGAGCGGAGGAAGGTAGAAGTGTCCCTGGTTGGCTCAGTATATGTACAAATCTACTATATTACCAAAAGTATTGGGACACCTGCCTTTACACACACATGAACTTTAATGACATCCCAGTCTTAGTCCGTAGGGTTCAATATTGAGTTGGCCCACCTTTTGCAGCTATAACAGCCTCAACTCTTCTGGGAAGGCCGTCCACAAGGTTTAGGAGTGTGTCTATGGGAATGTTTGACCATTCTTCCAGAAGCACATTTGTGAGGTCAGGCACTGATGTTGGATGAGAAGGCCTGCCTCGCAGTCTCTAATTCATCCCAAAGGTGTTCTATTGGGTTGAGGTGAGGACAGTCAAGTTCCTCCACCCCAAACTCACTCCTCCATGTCTTTATAGACCTTGCTTTTGTGCACTGGTGCACAGTCATGTTGGAATAGGAATCCCCAAACTGTTCCCATAAAGTTGGGAGCATGAAAATGTCCAAAATGTCTTGGTATGCTGACACCTTAAGATTTCCCTTTATTGAAACTAAGGGGCCAAACCCAACCCCTGAAAAACAACCCCCCACCATAATCCCCCCTCCACCAAACTCCACATCTGCATGTGAATAGAGCCAGAGGCTTCAAAAGGCTTCAAGAAAGGGTGGGCTCAGGGCGAAGTAATCCCACCCAGTTGTGTGACAATAGCAAATGAATAGTCGCTGTTGCCACACTGGTCCTCCTCCCAGCCAATCAGGAAGCAGGTCTTGAGACCTGTCACCCGATTGGCTGAAGGGAGAGGCGATCCTATTGGATGCCTAGGAGGAGCCACGTGGCAGAAGCCGGTGTTTCGTCAGATTAGGCGACCCATCAGATTTTGTAATGGAAGCGACGTTCCGAGACCGCCATCTTGGTACACCCCACACTCGGCCACAGTAAGGATACAGGAAGAAGGCGGCAGGCGGACATCTTGTTACACCCACCGGAGTCTTGCATTTTACACTTATTTTTAACAGTAAACTCAGCTTATATAGTGAAATTCATTATTTCTAAATCCCTCAGACTGTTTTGATGTTGATTTTTCAAAGCAGCGGTGTTCTGTCAGATTAGCAAACCTGTGAGATCAGCAGGCTCGCCGCTGCTTTTAAAATTCAACATCTACCCGGGTTTCCTCCGGGTAGTCCGGTTTCCTCCCACACTCCAAAGACATGCTGGTAGGTTAATTGGATCCTGTCTAAATTGTCCCTAGTATGTATGAATGTGAGTTAGGGACCTTAGATTGTAAGATCCTTGAGGGTAGGGACTGATGTGAATGTATAATGTATATGTAAAGCACCGCGTAAATTGACGGCACTATATAAGTACCTGAAATAAATAAATAAAAAATAAATAAACAGTCTGTCGGATTTTAACCATTTACAGACTGGAAGATTTGCCCCCTTAATGACCAGGCCATTTTTTTGCGATTCGGCACTGCGTCGCTTTAACTGACACTTGAATGGTCGTGCGACTTTGTACCCAAACAAAATTGACGTCCTTTTTTCACATCCGGCAAAAATTTTATAGTGTGCAAATCCAGCTTTTGTCTGATGAAAAAGAGAAAATTTGGCTGTCAAAAGCACCGCACTATCGATCCGAAAATCGGCAGACATCGCGTCGTACAAATTTTTCTATCTTATTTTCGTATCGTGTGGACGGGCCTTAACGCCCCTGATACAACGGGGATCTGTCTGTTTACACTGACAGGTCCCTCTTCTGGATTTCATTCCCGCGATCGTCGCTCGCTGGCGGACATCGCAGCCGCTGGCCGAGCACATCGGGTCCCCCGCCGTACAGCTGGCGTGCGCCTGCTACCGCTCTTAAAAGGGGTTGTAAACCCCCATGTTTTTTCACCTTAATGTATTCTATGTATTAAGATGAAACTTCCGGCACTGCCGCCCCCCCCCCCGTTTTAATCACCCGAGTCCTGTCATTCACACGTTGGAGACGCGCTCTTCCCCTCTGCCCGTTGTCTCGGCTCGATTGGATAGATTGATAGCAGCGCAGCCATTGGCTCCCGCTGCTGTCAGTCAAAATCAATGACACGGGGGGCGGGGCCGAGTCCGGCATTCATGTCTGTGGACGCAAGTGCTGGACTCGGCAGTGTGCCCGCAAGTTAACCCCCTGGGAGAGCGCTTCTCCTAGGGGGTTATACAATGCGGGGAGGAGCCGCGAGAGTCACCGCAGGACCCCAGAAGTCGAGGATCGGGGCCACTCTGTGCAAAATGAGCTGCACAGTGGAGGGAAGTAGGACGTTTGTTTAAAAAAAAAAAATGAGCCTTTACATACAATCACCTTAACCACTTATCTACAGGGCACTCCCCCCCCCGCCCAGGCCATTTTCAGCTTTCAGTGCTGTCGCACTTTGAATGACAATTGCGCGGTCATGCTACACTGTAACCATGTGAAATTATCATTTTCTTCACACAAATAGAGCTTTCATTTGGTGGTATTTAATCACTGCTGGGTTTTTAATTTTTTTCCTAAGTGCCGGTTCACACTAGACGCGGCACGACTTGCAGGTCGCCTCACCGAGGCGACCTGCACACGACTGCCGGGGCGACTTGCAAGACGACTTCTGTATAGAAGTCTATGCAAGTCGCCCCCAAAGTAGTACAGGAACCTTTCTCCTAAGTCGGAGTGACTTGCGTCGCTCCGATTAGAACGGTTCCATTGTACAGAACGGGAGGCGACTTGTCAGGCAGCTAGGTCGCCTGACAAGTCGCCCCCGTGTGAACTGAGCCTAAAAAAAAAGCCAGAAAATGTTGAAAAAATAAAAAGTTTTTCTTAGTTTCTGTCTGTAAATTTTGTCAATAAGTATATTTTTCTCCTTCACTGATGGGCGCTGATGAGGAGGCATTAATATTCTGCACTTATGGGCACTGAAAGGTGGCACTAATGAGCACTTATGAGTGGCACTGATGGCCATTGATATGTGGCACTGACGAGCCCTGATAGCCGGCACTGGTGGGCACTGATAGGCTTTACTGATAGGTGGCAGTGAAAGTAAGCACTGACTGGCATAACTAATGGGCACTGATTTCTGGCTGTGGTGGGCATTGATTGCTGGCACTGGTTAGCATGGGTTGCTGGCACTGGTTGGCGTTGATTGCTGGCACTGATGGGCATGGTTTGCTGGCGCTCTAATGTAATCAGGGAACTGATCATCAGTGCCCTGGCTGATTACATCTCTCACTGTCCCCTGCGTGGATATGCCGCTGACCGGCACTTTCTTTGTTTACATGTGACCGGCTTTGATTGGACACAGCCGATCACACGATTAAAGAGCCGCGTTAGCAGCTCTTTACAGAGATCGGGGCCGTTCGGGTGCGCCATCATATGACGTCCACCCAGAATGAGAGCCGCATCGTCCCCGCCGTCATTTGATGGTGGGTGGGCGGCAAGTGGTTAAAGAAGTCGACGTACACCTACGGCGGTTTGCGGGAACGTGCCTCTGTATAACCATGGCGGCTGGTCGGCAAGCGGTTAAAATCTTGTATTTCACTATATAAGCTCCATTTACAGTTAAAAATAAGTGTGAAATGCCAAAACTCTTGGTGGGTGTAACAAGATGTCCGCTTTCCCCCCTTCTCACTGCATCCTTAGTGTGGACGAGTGCGGGGTGTAGCAAGATGGCGGCGACGGACCGTCACTTCTGTTACAAAATCTGATGGAACACCGCCGAGATGCAGGAGAAGGGAAGAGGACTCGGGAGCCACCGCCTGTAGGAGACCGCATACCTGCGGGAGCTCTGTAGCTATTGACTCTGGAGTAGAAAGGTGAAATTCGTTTTGCTCCAAATCCTTTTTTTTTTTTTTAACGAATTTAGACAAATTTGTTAATTCAGAAATATGCTAAATTTCTGGAAATTCGAAAGTTCCTAAAAATGAATGAATATCCGGAAATTCAAAAGAACGAAAATCTGAACTAACTAATAATTTAACTGTTACTAACTATTAAATTTATAGGTGTTGGAATTTCCTTTGAAATGTGGCTGTACGTGCCGGTTCACACAGGGACGGCACGACTTGCAGGTCGCCTCACCGAGGCGGCCTGCGCGCGACTTCAGCGGTGACTTGCAAAACGACTTCTGTATAGATGTCAATGCAAGTCGCCTGAAGTCGCCCCAAAAATACTACAGGAACCTTTTTCTAAGTCAGAGCGACTTGCGTCGCTCCTACTAGAACGGTTCCATTGTACAGAACGGGAGGCGACTTGTCAGGCGGCTAAGTCGCCTGACAAGTCGCCCCTGTGTGAACCGGCACTTAGTGAACGTAAAGAATACAAATTTATCTGAAATGACGTATCCTGTATCTAAATGAATGGAACGGAACAAATTATTAATAATAATAATAATAATAAATAACAATAATAATACTTAATATTATTTCGTTCCTTTCTATTAGTTTAGAAACGGCATACGTAACTTCGGATAAATTTGTATTTGTTACGTTCACTAACAGCCACGTTTGAAAGGAAATTACAATACCTATAAATTTAATAGTTTGTTATTATTTTGAATTTTTGTTCTAATTTTCGGATTTTCCTTTCTTATTTTCGAATTTCCAAAAAAAAATTAAAAACAAAAACGAACACATTTTTCGGCAGCGCACGTCTACTCTGCAGACAGCGACTTCTGCGTCCGGCCCCCGCTCTGTCATTTTATGTGGCCAAGTTGCGGTTTTTCCCAGTTCCTTCCACTTATATTACCACTAAGACCCCTCTCACACTGGGGCGGTTTGCAGGCGTTATTGCGCTAAAAATACCGCCTGCAAACCGACCCAAAACAGCCGCTGCTGTTTGTTACAGTGTGAAAGCCCGAGGGCTTTCACACTGAAGCGGTGCGCTGGCAGGAGAAGAAAAAAATTCCTGCAAGCCGCATCTTTGGAGCGGTGAAGGAGCGGTGTATTCACTGCTCCTTCACATTGAAATTAATAGGGCAGCGCAGCTATACCGCGCCTATAGCCGCGCTATACGAGTGGTTTTAACCCTTTTTCGGCCGCCAGTGGCGGTTAAAACCGCACAGCTAGCGGCCGAATACAGCCGCAAAAACGACGGTAAAACAGCGCTAAAAATAGCGCTGTTTTACCGCCGACGCCCCCACCGCCCCAGTGTGAAAGGGGCCTAACAGTTGACTGTGGAATATTTAGTGCCATGGAAATTTCATGGATGGACTTATTGCACAGGTGGCCACCCATCACGGCACCACGATTGACCTCACCGAGCTCCGGAGAGAGACGCGTTCTTTCACAAATGTTTGTGGAAGTCGTCCACATGCCTAGATGCGCGATTTTAGACACCTGAATACAATGATTTGGAGGGGTGTCCCAATACTTTTGGCAAATAAAGTGTATATCAGAGTCACCATCCATTATATAAACCTGTCCGCGCAACACCATGTTGCTTACCTGCCTGTCCACCCCTGTACAGTGAACCACGCACGTGCAGTTCACTGTACAAATTCAGCAATGCCGAATCTGACTGAACTCCCTGGCAATTAAGCGCCAGAAGCCCGGCCACCCGAAGAGGATATAGAAAGAGAACATCCAACCACGCCACTAAATAAATGCCAACATCCCTTGTGAAGTTAGTAAAAAAAGGAGGTAATGCCCAAAAAGGAAATGGGACTTTAACGGCAACGAAGGTACAAAAATACAAATATATACCTTCATTGCGGTTAAAGTTCCCATTTCCTTTTTGGGGGTTATCTCCTTTTTTTTTACTGGCCACCCGAAGAGGTCAGCGGCTGGGCAGGGAGCTCAGGGACCAGCAGAGGGGAGTAGAGTTCTCCTTTAGGAAACACAAGACGGTATAGATTTGTAACGAGATACAATGTAACAATTCTAATGGGAATTCTAATAATAGATTTATTTGCCAATTCCTAATATAAACCAAAATCGCATCTAAAAGTTGAACAGCAACATTAGTCACTCAGCGGTGGGGCACACACATATACCGGGGCGCACTCAGCGGTGGGGCACACACATATACCGGGGCGCACTCAGCGGTGGGGCACACACATATACCGGGGCGCACTCAGCGGTGGGGCACACACATATACCGGGGCGCACTCAGCGGTGGGGCACACACATATACCGGGGTGCACTCAGCAGTGGGGCACACACATATACCGGGGCGCACTCAGCGGTGGGGCACACACATATACCGGGGCGCACTCAGCGGTGGGGCACACACATATACCGGGGCGCACTCAGCGGTGGGGCACACACATATACCGGGGCGCACTCAGCGGTGGGGCACACACATATACCGGGGCGCACTCAGCGGTGGGGCACACACATATACCTACCGGGGGCGCACTCCAGTGGTGGGGCACACACATATACCGGGGCGCACTCAGCGGTGGGGCACACACATATACCGGGGCGCAGTCAGCGGTGGGGCACACACATATAACAGGGCGCAGTCAGCGGTGGAGCACACACATATACCGGGGCGCACTCAGTGGTGGGGCACACACATAGATACCGGGGCGCAGTCAGCGGTGGGGCACACACATATACCGGGGCGCACTCAGCGGTGGGGCACACACATATACCGGGGCGCAGTCAGCGGTGGAGCACACACATATACCGGGGCGCACTCAGCGGTGGGGCACACACATATACCGGGGCGCACTCAGCGGTGGGGCACACACATATAACAGGGCGCAGTCAGCGGTGGAGCACACACATATACCGGGGCGCACTCAGTGGTGGGGCACACACATATAACGGGGCGCACTCAGCGGTGGGGCACACACATATACCGGGGCGCACTCAGCGGTGGAGCACACACATATACCGGGGCGCACTCAGCGGTGGAGCACACACATATACCGGGGCGCAGTCAGCGGTGGGAGCACACACATATACCGGGGCGCAGTCAGCGGTGGAGCACACACATATACCGGGGCGCAGTCAGCGGTGGGCACACACATATACCAAGGCGCAGTCAGCGGTGGAGCACACACATATACCGGGGCGCAGTCAGCGGTGGGGCACACACATATACCAAGGCGCAGTCAGCGGTGGGGCACACACATATACCAAGGCGCAGTCAGCGGTGGAGCACACACATATACCGGGGCGCAGTCAGCGGTGGGGCACACACATATACCAAGGCGCAGTCAGCGGTGGAGCACACACATATACCAAGGCGCAGTCAGCGGTGGGGCACACACATATACCGGTATATAGTACCAGGTTAGGTTGGAGGAGGGGGTCTGTAGTCCTTCATGGTAGGGGAGGGGTAGTATAGTACCAGGTTATGGTGGAGGAGGGGGTCTGTAGTCTCCATGGTGGGGGGAGGGGTAGTATAGTACCAGTTTATGGTGGAGGAGGGGGTCTGTAGTCTCCATGGTGGGGGAGGGGTAGTATAGTACCAGGTTATGGTGGGGGAGGGGGGTCTGTAGTCTCCATGGTGGGGGAGGGGTAGTATAGTACCAGGTTATGTTGGAGGAGGGGATCTGTAGTCTCCATGGTGGGGGAGGGGTTGTATAGTACCAGGTTTATGTTGGAGGAGGGGGGTCTGTAGTCTCTATGGTGGGGAGGGGTTGTATAGTACCAGGTTATGTTGGAGGAGGGGATCTGTAGTCTTCATGGTGGGGGGAGGGGTAGTATAGTACCAGGTTATGTTGGAGGAGGGGATCTGTAGTCTCCATGGTGGGGGAGGGGTAGTATAGTACCAGGTTATGGTGGAGGAGGGGATCTGTAGTCTCCATGGTGGGGGAGGGTAGTATAGTACCAGGTTATGGTGGGGGAGGGGGTCTGTAGTCTCCATGGTGGGGGAGGGGTAGTATAGTACCAGGTTATGGTGGAGGAAGGGGTCTGTAGCCTCCATGGTGGGGGAGGTGTAGTATAGTACCAGGTTATGGTGGAGGAGGGGATCTGTAGTCCTCCATGGTGGGGGAGGGGTAGTATAGTACCAGGTTATGGTGGGGGGAGGGGGTCTGTAGTCTCCATGGTGGGGGAGGGGTAGTATAGTACCAGGTTTATGGTGGGGGAGGGGTGGTATAGTACCAGGTTATGTTGGAGGAGGGGGTCTGTAGTCTCCATGGTGGGGGAGGTGTAGTATAGTACCAGGTTATGTTGGAGGAGGGGGTCTCCCCGTGTCTCTGGTGGGTCCTCTCCCCCGGAGGAGTGTCAGATCGGTGTCTTCCGGTATAATATCGGGGCGGAAGGTGTGGGTATCCGGGCGGTGATCGGTGTGGAGGCCGGGCTCGGTAGGACATTCCCGGGGCGGAGGAGGACGTGTGTTGCTCGAAAACCCCCGGAGGATCGTACGGCCGGAGATCGGGGAGCGGCCCAGGAGGAGGGCGGCCAGAGCCCGACATAACGACCTTCTCCTCTACGGCCCGCCCGACTCTCCGCTCCCCATGGCGGACTGCGCGACACTCAGCGCGGAATACGACATTCACCCCGGAGAGGGGGAGGAGACAGACCCGCCTCCTATATCCGAGGGAGGGGGAACAGGAAGCGCCCCTTATATCGGGGGGGAAGAGGGGGACAGCAAGACCCCTTATATCAGGGGGTGAGGGGGGGGGAGCACCCTTTATATCAGAGGAAGGGGGCAGATAGAAGCGCCCTTTATATCAGGGGGAAGGGGGGGGGGAGCACCCTTTATATCAAGGGGAAGGGGGGAGCACCCTTTATATCAGGGGGAAGGGGGGGGGTAGAAGCGCCCTTTATATCTGGGGAAGGGGGGATAGAAGCGCCCTTTATATCAGGGGGAAGGGGGGGAGCACCCTTTATATCAGGGGGAGGGGGGGGGTAGAAGCGCCCTTATATCAGGGGGAAGGGGGGGGGGGTAGAAGCGCCCTTTATATCTGGGGAAGGGGGGATAGAAGCGCCCTTTATATCAGGGGGAAGGGGGGGGGAGCACCCTTTATATCAGGGGGAGGGGGGGGTAGAAGCGCCCTTTATATCAGGGGGAGGGGGGGGGTAGAAGCGCCCTTTATATCTGGGGAAGGGGGGATAGAAGCGCCCTTTATATCAGGGGGGAAGGGGGGGGAGCACCCTTTTATATCAGGGGGAGGGGGGGGGGTAGAAGCGCCCTTTATATCAGACTGCAGTGAAGTCATCACATAGTTGTAATCAGAGGTTTTGCTATCAGACAAGTTTTTTTTTGGTAGAATGTTCAACACAGAAATATTAAATATAAAATAATGTAATGTATAAATAATGATCACACAGAGTTGTCACACATACATCTCCCTCTATAACATTTATAATACGGTGAGATTTTACTGTGCAAATTTAAAGATACAGAGCCCCAAATTAGCAAGACCACTGATTTTCAACTGTCTGATGGCTTGACTCCAGTTTATATCAGGGAAAGGGGGGACAGGAGCACCCCTTATATCGGGGGGGGGGAAGGGGGGATGGAAGCTCCCTTTATATCAAGGGGAAGGGGGGGACAGGAGCACCCTTTATATCAGGGGGAAGGGGGCCACATTAGCACCCTTATCAGGGGGAAGGGGGCCACAGGAGCACCCTTAATATCAGGGAGGACAGGAGCACCCCTTATATCAGGGAAAAGGGGGGACAGGAGCACCCCTTATATGAGGGGGTAGGGGGGACAGGAGCACCCCTTATATCGGGGGGGAAGGGGGGATAGAAGCTCCCTTTATATCAGGGGGAAGGGGGGGGACAGGAGCACCCTTTATATCAGGGGGAAGGGGGGACAGGAGGCACCCCTTATAATCAGGGGAAGGGGGACAGGAGCGCCTTTTATATAAGGAGGGACAGGAGCACCCTTTATATCAGGGGGAAGGGGGGGACAGAAGTACCCTTTATATCAGGGGGGAGGGGGGACAGGGAGTACCCTTTATATCAGGGGGAAGGGGGCACATTTAGCACCCTTATCAGGGGGAAGGGGGGCACAGGAGCACCCTTAAATATCAGGGAGGACAGGAGCACCCCTTATATCAGGGGAAAAGGGGGGGGACAGGAGCAACCCCTTATATGAGGGGGTAGGGGGGACAGGAGCACCCCTTATATGAGGGGGGTAGGGGGGGACAGGAGGCACCCCTTATATCGGGGGGAAGGGGGGATAGAAGCTCCCTTTATATCAGGGGGGAAGGGGGGGACAGGAGCACTCTTTATATCAGGGGGAAGGGGGGGACAAGAGCACCCATTAAATCAGGGGGAAGGGCGGATAGAGAAGCACTCTTTATATCAGGGGAAGGGGGGGACAGGAGCACTCCTTATATCAGGGGAAGGGGGGGGCAGGAGCACCCCTTATATCAGGGGGAAGGGGGGATAGAAGCACCCTTTATATTAGGGGGGAAATGAGCACCCCTTATATGGGGGGAAGGGGGGGACAGCAGGACCCTTATATCAGGGGGAAGGGGGGACAGGAGCACCCCTTATATCAGGGGAAGGTGGGACAGGAGCACCCTTTATATCAGGGGGAAGGGGGAGACCAAAGTACCCTTTATATCAGGGGGAGGGGGGACAGGAGTACCCTTTATATCAGGGGGAAGGGGGCACAGGAGCATCCCTATTAGGGGGAAGGGGGCACAGGAGCACCCTTTATATCAGGGGGAAGGGGGGATAGAAGCACCCTTTATATTAGGGGGAAGGGGGGGACAGAAGTACCCTTGATATCAGGGGGGAGGGGGGACAGGAGTACCCTTTATATCAGGGGGAAGGGGGCACAGGAGCACCCTTTATATCAGGGGGAAGGGGGGATAGAAGCACCCTTTATATCAGGGGGAACAGAAGTACCCTTTATATCAGGGGGGGCAGGAGTACCCTTCATATAAGGGGGAAGGGGGCATAGGAGCACCCCTATCAGGGAGAAGGGGGCACAGGAGCACCCTTTATATCAGGGGGAAGGGGGCACAGGAGCACCCTTTATATTGGGGGAAGGGGGGATAGTAGAACCCTTTATATCAGGGGGAAGGGGGGACAGGAGCACCCTTTAAATCAGGGGGAAGGGGGGGACAGAAGTACCCTTTATATAAGGGGGGGGGCAGAAGTACACTTTATATCAGGGAGAAGGGGGCACAGGAGCACCCTTTATATCAGGGGGAAGGGGGCACAGAAGCACCCTTTATATCAGGGGGAAAGGGGGATAGAAGCACCCTTTATATCAGGGAGAAGGGGGGACAGGAGCACCCCTTATAACGGGGATGGGGGGGACAGGAGCACCCTTTATATCAGAGGTAGGGGGATAGAAGCACCCTTTATATCAGGGGGAAGGGGGCACAGGAGCACCCCTCTCAGGGGGAAGGGGCACAGGAGCACCCTTTATATCAGGGGGAAGGGGGCACAGAAGCACCCTTTATATCAGGGTGAAGGGGGGATAGAGGCACCTTTATATCAGGGAGAGGGGACAGAAACACCCTTTATATTAGGGGGGACAGGAGCACCCTTTATATCAGGGGGAAGGGGAGATAGAAGCACCCTTTATATCAGGGGGAAGGGGGCACAGGAGCACCCCTCTCAGGTGGAAGGGGCACAGGCGCACCCTTTATATCAGGGGGAAGGGGGCACAGGAGCACCCTTTATATCAGGGGGAAAGGGGGCACAGGAGCACCCTTTATATCAGGGGGAAGGGGGGATAGAGGCACCCTTTATATTAGGGGGGGAGGGGGGACAGGAGCACCCCTTATATCAGGGGGATAGAAGCACCTTTTAAAGCTATGGGGGAGAGGGACAGGAGCACCCCTCCTAAATCACAGATCTCTAATAATAAACACAGAAGGGCAAAGGTTGGGGTCCATTCACATTGTATTGTGTGTTGGGGGGACAGTTGTTGACATGCAGAGTTACATTTCAAAATGCATTGCAATCCTTTTTTTATTTTAATCTTTATTTGTAAATAAAAGTTCATCAGACTATTTATACACGGTGCTTACAAAAGGTGCATTGATGAACACAGGCCAGCACTGGCTAAGCCAGTTTCACCACCCACCAGAATCCTATAATTACAGCCTGGCAGGGCTGTACACACCCCACAGCCACAATGCTTTGCATTTATGGCCGTGGAAATTTTATCTCAGGCTGCAGAGTTTGTTCATTGAGATGAATAGAAGTATAAACAGGTAGCAGTAGTGCCTCCTGATCACTGACCACCTGCTCTCCTGAAGACACACTTTTCCTATACGCTGCACTTAGCTGGCGCCCTCTGCAGTTTCCTTTACATTGTGGGACTGTGCCACAACTGCAAGCCGAGCCGGTGCACAATTCACACCCTCTTGGTCCCCCCCCTGTACTTGTGATGAGCTGTCAGTGCCCACACAGCCACTGCAGCAGTCTGGGAATTTGAAATCCCCACTCTTCTCCCTCTTCTTTTTGCAGCACTTCCAGAACAAATCAAAGCAAGGCTCTGTGCCTGCACTGACCAATCAGAATCACTCTGATCTGTCCCAGAAGCCCTACAGAAAGAAGGGAGGGAAGAGCAAGGTTTTCACATCGCTGCAGTGGCTGCCAACACCTCATCACACACAATAGTGTTAGAAAAAATGAAATAGTGAACTGACACTTAAAAGTACAACTAAAAGGTAAAACTTTTTTTTTTTTTTTTTTTGTGTGTGTGTACCAGTACTCGTGTAGGGGCTGCTGAAAGGTTGGATTGTTTGTCACCCTACCCAGCCCGACATTCTCCTCTCAGACACAGAACAGTCCATATGCTTTGTTTTTTATTTTTTTTTTTATTGAGGAGATTGAACTTGGATGAGGTAAGGGAAATATGGGATGCCCAGTTTAATTGGTAGCACTTGCTTGGAACAACTATATACAGTATATACACTGCATTCCACCGCCTGCACATCGCCTCCTCTCTAATCTTCAGGTCTTTCTTCTCCAGGACATCGCTTCCTCTAATCTTCAGGTCTTTCTCCTCCAGCACATCGCTTCCTCTCTAATCTTCAAGTCTTTCTTCTCCAGCACATCGCTTCCTCTAATCTCCAGGTCTTTCCTCTCTAATCTTCAGGTCTTTCTTCTCCAGGACATCGCTTCCTCTAATCTCCAGGTCTTTCTCCTCCAGCACATCGCTACCTTTCCAATTTTCCAGGTCTTTCTTCTCCAGCACATCGCTTCCTCTAATCTCCAGGTCTTTCTCCTCCAGCACATCTCTTCCTTTCCAAATTTTCCAGGTCTTTCTTCTCCAGCACATCGCTTCCTCTAATCTCCAGGTCTTTCTTCTCCAACACATCGCTTCCTCTCTAATCTTTAGGTCTTTCTCCCCCAGGACATCGCTTCCTCTAATCTTCAGGTCTTTCTCTTCCAGCACATCGCTTCCTCTCTAATCTTCAGGTCTTTCTCCTCCAGCACATTGTTTCCTCTAATCTTCAGGTCTTTCTTCTCCAGCACATCTCTTCCTTTCTAATCTCTTCCTTTCCAATTTTCCAGGTCTTTCTCCTCCAGCACATCACTTCCTCTCTAATCTCCAGTTCTTTCTCCTCCAGCACATCGCTACCTTTCCAATTTTCCAGGTCTTTCTTCTCCAGCACATCGCTTCCTCTCTAATCTTCAGGTCTTTCTCCCCCAGGACATCGCTCCCTCTCTAATCTTCAGGTCTTTCTTCTCCAGCACATCTCTTCCTTTCTAATCTCTTCCTTTCCAATTTTCCAGGTCTTTCTCCTCCAGCACATCACTTCCTTTCTAATCTCCAGGTCTTTCTCCTCCAGAACATCTCTTCTTCTCTAATCTTCAAGTCTTTCTCCTCCAGCACATCTCTTCCTTTCCAATTTTCCAGGTCTTTCTCCTCCAGCACATCTCTTCCTTTCCAATTTTCCAGGTCTTTCTCCTCCAGCACATCACTTCCTCTCTAATCTTCAGGTCTTTCTCCTTCAGCACATCTCTTCCTCTAATCTTCAGGTCTTTCTGCTCCAGCACATCTCTTCCTTTCTAATCTCCAGGTCTTTCTCCTCCAGCACATCTCTTTTTCTGTAATCCTCCAGCACATTGCTTCCTCTCTAATCTACTGGCACAAGCTAGCACAAAGTGGTTAGGCCCGACACTGACTCAGCCAGGCCTTTAGCAATTGCCCTTTTCAGGCAGGGACTGTGGGCCCTCCTATAGTTTAGCAAATATAAAGTCTCTGGTGCTAGCGGTCCTACACATGGCTACTGAGCTCTGTAACCCATCTTCAGGCCCTGCCAGCCCTCCTCACTGCAGCTGCCTCTTCCCACAGTCCACTCTTCTGGTTCTGCACCCATTCAAACTGCAAACTCCCAGTCCTCTCAGATGTGCCTCCCCAGTCCTCCCAACTGTGCTTCACTCACCCAGCCCTCCTGGCTGCTACCAGTTGTCCTCTCTGGAGTCTCTAGCAGTGGTCCTTTCCCACTGTCCTCTTTTGCTCTCTCTCCTCCAGGATCTCTTCTCCTGGCTGCACACGAGTCCAGGCCTAAGGTCACCCGCCCCAAATTTACCTACTCTCTCTAGCACACTACTAGAGGGTGCTACATTAGTTTTTTAATAGGGATGTAGAGAGGGATTAGAACCCCCGGTCAGATTTTATTGCTGTCTGTGTCTCCGTTAAAGAGATTCACCCTCTCTATTTGTCCCGTTTTACCATTATCATTGAACGTGAAAGAAAATCCCAAATTTTGTGTTTTTTCCCAGACAAGTAATAGGGGGGGGGGGGGGGGGGGGGGGGGGGGGGGCCAAGGGATTCCCTTAATTTGCAGAGATTTTCACTCATTTCCTGTTTTGGTGATGGGACAGGAAGTAAAGGGAAATCTCCTGAATGGGACATATATGGCAGAAAAAAAAAACCCGGACAGTGGTTATGACCCTCCCATACTCTATCCAAAATGAAAAAAAAAAAAAAAAAAGTTTTGCTGCCGGGTCCGTACGTGTAAAGACATGATAGCAGGGGGAGGGGTGGGAGGTGTTATACACATTCCCATAGGCTACAGCCAGCCACCGGGATTGTGTGCACGTCAGACTCCTGCCTGTCAGATGAAAGCATTCAAGCAGCTGCGCTGCCGTCCGCAGTATATAATAAAAAAAGAAAATTAAACAAAAAACTTACACCCAAGCACTTAAAATCTCTCCCCAAATTTATTTTTGAGCTCCCCCCCCCCCATAGATGAACATAAATGCACACATCAGGGCACCTACGCATGAAAACATCTATGGTGTTACACATGTTACATATTGCCGCACACTGGAGTGATATCAATATTTCTAGCACCGGACCTCCTTAGTAACTCTAAATTGATGACCTATAGGAGGCTTTTAAAGTGTCGCCTATGGAAATTATAGGGTACTGAAATTTGTCACCATTTCAAATTTACGGATTAACACGTTGGGTTGGCTAAAATGATTTAACTACCTGAATACTGGGGACTTTCACCCTCTTTCTGCCCAGACCAATTTTCAAGCTTTCAGCGCTCTCACACTTTGAATGACAATTAATTACTCAGTCATGCAACACTGTACCCAAATAAAATTTCTATCATTACTTTCACACAAAGAGCTTTCTTTTTTTTGGTGGTATTTAATCACCACTGGGTTTTTTTTTTTTTTTTTGCGCTATAAATGAAAAAAGTCCAAAACTTTTGAGAAAAAAAAAAAAAGCGTGTTTTTCTTAGTTTCGGTTATAAAAGTCTGCAAATACGTAATTTTTCTTCATAAATTTTGACCAAATTTTATACTGCTACATTTCTTTGGTAAAAAATAACCCAAATCCGTGTATATTATTTAGCCTGTGTGAAAGCTATAGAGTCCACAAGCTATGGAACATATCATTGAAAATTGATCACACCTGATGTACCGATGGCCTATCTCAGGGATATGCAATTAGCAACCTCCAGCTGTTGCAGAACTACAAGTCCCATGAGGCATAGCAAGACTCTGACAGCCACAAGCATGACACCCAGAGGCAGAGGCATGATGGGACTTGTAGTTTTGCAAAAGCTGGAGGTCCGCTAAGTGCATATCCTTGGCCTATCTCATTTCTTCAGGCCCTAACATGTCAGGACAGTACAAATATCCCCAAATGACTCCTTTTTGGAAAGTAGACAGTCCAAGATATTTAATAAGAGAAATGGTGAGTTTTTTTGAAGTTGTAATTTTTCCCACAATTCTTTGCAAAATGAAGAAATTAAATAAATCCCCTCCAAAAGCCTCTGTCCTGGGTGTGTCTATTACAGTACCTTCAGGCATTATTCACTTTAAAATCAGGCTTCTTCTGACATTTTTTGTTTACAAGTAAAAATCTGTATTTTTGCTAGAAAATTGCATAGAACCCACAAACATTATATCTTTTTGTAGCAGAGGCCCTAGAGAATAACATGGTGGGCTTTTCAATTCTTTGTCACACGGTATTTGCGCAGCGGTTTTTCAAATGCAATTTTACACCCTAATGCATAAATACACTTTAAAGAATTTCAATCCTCACAGACAATATAATACCAAATTTTTTGGTAATATTTAAAATATAGTGCTGCGCCAGGTAAAGAGATTCCAAACATGTCACGCTTTAAAATTGAACATGCTTTTGAAATAGCATCAAACTTTGGTATTTAAAAATCTCCATGGGCGACCCTTTATAAGCCTTTATTGGTTACCCAGTTTAGAGTTACACAGGAAGTCCGGTGCTAGAATTATTGCTCTCACTCGGACGTTTGCGGTGATACCTCCCATGTGTGGTGCGATCATCGTTTACGTATGTGTACGGAACCAATGTGTGCGTTCGCCTTTGTGCGCGAACGCTTTACATTTTTTATTTATTTATTGGTGAGACAGATGTTTTTATGCACTTGTACTGTGACAGATGTTAATTGTCCACCGGTGGACACTTACAGATGTTGAAATGGGACACTGTGACCAATGTTTTTGTGCACTGGTAGAGACGTTCATGGGACACTTGGACAGGGACAGTGGTGCTTGTTGTACTGTGTGATCACTGTTTACTGTAACTAAACACTAAAATCCATCAGTTACACAGAGAACTGTCACGGCTGCAGCATTCCCCGATCTCCCACGCTACCCCCCCACTCAAGCTCTCACGGAGCTCAGCAGGGAGAGCCGACACAGAGACAAGTGTCTCCGTTTACACTGTTTGATGGCTGTGATTTGGACACAGCCGTCATGTGATCTGGAGGGCCAATCACAGCGCCCATGTCCTGATCTTGAAACTGCGTGGCTCCAAGAGGTGCACGTTTTGACTGGACATATGGGGCCACCCTGCTGTTTATGTGCAGTGGCCGGGTGGGAGCTTCCTTTCTCAGACATCACGGATCGGGAAATGGGTACTATAAAGCGGTTAAGCATGTTTGCAAAAAATTTAAAAACGGCTTTGGCAGTGAAAGAGTCAAAGCTTTAAAGATCAGCCCCAAGGATACTGCAAAAGCAGATTGGATAATAAAAACGATACAAAGTTTTTATACAGTTTTAACAATATATTTTAACTTTATATAGAATTTTTAAAATATATACAGGACATACAATAAGAGGCAGCACAATAGCTTAAAATGTTAAATATGCTCAGGGCTACAGAACAGTTGTAAGGCTGCATTCACACTTATGCATTTTGAATCGCAGGCAGATTTGCCGCAAATCTGCCCAAGATTTGAAAGCGCCGATGTGTGAATGACAAATCGCGGGACTCACATTTGAGATGCCATTTATTTGAAGGACACCTCAAATCGCAATGTGGGTCTGCCGCACGATAAATCGCACTGCAATTGTGGCAACACTCATCGCGGCAAGCATGTTGCCCAAAAGTAGCTCCTGAACTTTTTTTGGGGTGACATGCTTCCTGCGATGCGTATTGCCACGATTGGAGCACGATTTATCGCGTGACAATCGCGGCAGACCCGTGCAGTGATTTAACAACTTCAGCCCCGGAAGATTTGGCTGTTCAATGATCAGACCATTTTTTGCGATACGGCACTGCGTCGCTTTAACTGACAAATAGAGCTTTCTTTTGGTGGTATTTGATCACCTCTGCGGTTTTTATTTTTGCGCTATAAACAAAAAAAGAGCAACAATTTAGAAAAAAAAAGGCAATATGTTGTACTTTTTGCTATAATAAATATCCCCATTTTTTTAAAAAAGAAAAGCAAATTTTTTTCTCAGTTTAGGCCGATATGTATTCTTTTACATATTTTTGGTAATAAAAATCCCAAGCAGCATATATTGACTTGTTTGTGCAAAAGTTAAAGCGTCTACAAAATAGGGGATAGATTTATGCCATTTTATTATTATTTTTTTGCTAGTAATGGCAGCGATCTGCGATTTGTATTGTGACTGCGACATTATGGGAGGACATATCGGATACTTTTGACACATTTTTGGGATGATTGACAATTATACAGCGATCAGTGCTATAAAAATGCACTGATTACTGTATAAATGTCACTGGCAGGGAAGGGGCTAACACTAGGGGGCAATCAAGGGGTTAAATGTGTTCCCTGACTGTGTTCTAACTGTAGGGGGAGGGGACTGACCTAGAGAAAATGACAGATCGTGGTTCCTAGCTATTAGGAACTCACGATCTGCATCTCCTCTCAGAACAAAACAGGTCCCTGTTCTGCCTCTCGTGCCTGTGATCGCTCGTGGCCGGCGGTCATTACGACTGCCGGTAACAAGCTTTGGCACCCCCGCAGTGCAGTGGGCGCGCCTGCTATCCCACAAAGGAGTATCATGACGGCAGCTGGTCAGCAAGTGGTTAAGGCATCTGAATGGCTTAATGAATGAATGCCATCTCAAAACAAGAGTCCCGCGATTTGTCATTCTAACATCGGCGCTTTCAAATCACAGGCAAATTCATGGCAAATTTGCCTACGATTCTAAATGCTGTAGTGTGAATGCAGTCCATATGAAGAACCGGTCTGATTCATTATACGTATACGTATGCTTCTACATTCATGAACAATCAATTAAATATCTGTTTGTCTTGTTGTGTTTATACTCCGTGTCAAAATGAAGAATCACATGGTCTGGAGCTGATAAACTTTGGGTCCTTTTTTTAGCAGGTAGCCTTGATCATTCAGTGAGCTCACAAAACTTTCAAAGTCAGTGACCTGTAATAAAGAGAGAAGAAGTATTATTCTACAATAGAAGTCTCTTATATCCGGGTCACCTGATCCAGAACATATTCTCCTCCCTTCACCGCAGAACACAGAACCCTCCTGTAATCGGTGATTTATACTCGCTCTCTTAATATACATTGATGGAGTAAAGTATTTACTGCATTTCTCACCGCCCCCACCAGAGATAAAATGGGAGTAACCAGCATTGGTCCCCGTGTGATGGATACATGAAGTTTATCTGGTCTTCTAGCAGAAGCACCCGATTTCTCATCAAAAACATGCGAAATAACAGTTATACATTGCGATTCAAAAAGTATAATGTAAAAATAAAGCATAACTGAATGAGCCCAAAACAACTGTACTAACATAAAGACGCATTAACGGTCCAAGTTTTCATGAAACTTTTTTGAAAGTTTTTGAGGCCGGGTTTACACTTAGCTCACAGCAGGGGGTCCGGTGTGTCCCTGTTCTCCGTTTCAGGGACCAAATCGGGCCCAAATTTTTGCCTGAATTCAGACCTGAAACAGAGCCAAAGACGCACGGGACCCCCCTGTGTAATCTGCTCCGCAGCCGCCCCAGAGATGTATGAACCGGCTCCATAGAGAGGCGGTCACAGTCTCCTGTCATGCGATTTGCATGCAGGGGAAACCTGCATCCAAATTCATATAAGTGTGAACCCAGCCTGAAACAAATCCTCCTACATAAGTTGTACCTGTTTATCTGCACTCTTCTCTTCCCTACAGCACTTCATAGTCCAGAATTTATAAAGCTTGTCTGAGACTGTCAGAAAAAAGGGGGCGGAGAGATGAAGTTACACTCTGCGGAGCTCAGGGAGGGAGAGCTCCGAGAGCTGATTGGAGAGAAGAGAGACCCCCTCCTACACACAGAACACAGGAACAGAGCTAAGGCTCTCAATCTGCTGGAGCTCCCTCCCTCATAACCATTTTTCAATTGGTGTCAGGAAAACTTGTCAGAAGTGACGAATACTGATAGCAGAGGAAGGAGGCAGCAGACAGAAATGGAGGAGGCAGCAGACAGAAATGACACTTAGTGCTCTGGATTGAGACAAGTACACACTATAGAGGGATACACTTTGTTCATATTTCATATCTGAGGTTTACAACTACTTTAAAAAAGGTACAAAAAAAAAAAAAAAAAAAACTCAGCCTCTAGAACCACTTTAACTCAAAAAAAAAAAAAAAGTCCCTTCTATTGCTCTTAGACTCCTCCAAATTCTTTTTCCCCACTATATGCAGGAATGTAGCCCCCCCCCCTTTACTCAAGATGAACTGGGGATTATGGGATTTGTTGTGTGCATAGAGCAGAGTACTTGACAGCAACTGATGTGCACTACTTGTTTCAAAAGGAAGTGAGAGCAAAAAGAAGAGGTTTGGGAGCTCACTGAGGGCATTAAAGTACAACTAAAGGCTGTATGTATGTATGTATATATGTATAGTGAACCCTTAACAAAGCTCATGAAAATGACACATATAATTAAATATTATTATGATTACCTCAGCATAAACCTGTAATTGCTTGCTGTAACCCGCCCTCTCAGTCTGTGGCGGAGGAGTCTTGCAAAGTTAGCACGTCATTGCTTTCCACTCTGCGTCTCCCACAGGGAACGACAGTTCCCATAATTCAATCGGCACTGGGCAGTGGCATAGGGGAGACATGGGCAGGGCATAGGCGGACTGAATGTGAGAAGAGTAGGCGGAGCCTTGGTGTGTCTTCTAAGACAGTGGTTCTCAACCTCGGCCCTCAAGTACCTCCAAGGGGCCATGTTTTGGGAACTTCCCTTAGATAAAATAGCTCTTATCAATACCATGTCATTGATAATGATTTAAGGCAGCTGTGCAGAGTATAGGAAAACCTGAAAACATGACCCGTTGAGGGTACTTGAGGACTGAGGTTGAGAACCACTGGTCTGAAAGGATTTCCACACTAAGGCTTTCTAAGGAAAGGTAGCAACGCCCCCTGATGACATCACAACGCCACGCTGTAGTCTCTTGAATGCCATAAATGCAAAAGGGGACAAAAGAAACATTTGGAAAATGAGGAAGCTGCGTTGTCTCCACAATAAAAAGGAAGCTGACAAGCTGGAGGGGGAGCAGGTAAAATTCTCTATTTACTTGCATTTAGATGACAAAAAAAGGCAGACATTTTTTTACATCCTACTCCGTTTGATCACATATGTATATTCAATTTTTGACCTTAGTTCTACTTTAAAAAGGAGGTAGAAAATCACAAATAAATTTATTGAAAAATAGATTACAGAGCAATTAAGTTTTTTTTTTTTTGGAGAATAAGGAAATTGTTTAGCATCGCTTGTCCCCTCCCTTTTCTGACTTGCCAGGCTGCATGCTCATATAAGGGTCTGGGTATGGATTTTTGGGGGGGGGGGTTTAAACACACTGTGAACCCACTGTAAATTGCTGGTTGCTAAGGAAGGGGTGGGAAAGCTGGTCGCTGCGTCCTTAACAACCGATGAGTCATCAGCTGTCAGCGGGGTTCCCCACTGACCACTAAATGTAAAAAGTAAAAATTTAAAATTTGCACGGGGTCCCCCCCACCCAAGTCCATACCAGGCCCTTTGGGTCTAGTATGGATTCATACTAAACACCCACAAAAAAAAAAAAAAATGGTGTGGGGGATCCCCTCCGAACCAATACTAGACCTGAAGGGACTGGTATGGACCTGGGAGGGGGACCCCATGCTAATTTTTAAATTTTTGTTTTACATTCAGCGGTCAGTGGGGACAGCTGATGAATTATCAGTTGTTAAGGACGCAGCGACCGGCTTCCCCGCTGCCTCCTTAGCAACCAGCAATGTACAGCGTGTTTACAGCATGTTTAAAAAAAAAAAAAACAAAAAAGCAAAATGCAAGAAAACTGCATGCAAAAATGCATCAAGCGCAGCAAAATAGATGTGAACCCAGCCTTAAGACAGAGTACGAGTACCGATATTTTTCTCAAGTACTCGCTGATGCCAATTACCGATACATATGTGTGGGCCGGCCGCAGTGCGATTTTAAAAAATGAGTCGGGTACAATTTTCAGTGTCACACACTTAAAAAATTGGCACCTGAACGAAATTGCACAAATTCCTTTTTAAAAAGAACGCTGAAACCGCCCCTGCACATATGTGAACCCAGTATTAGGCTCCGTTCACACCTAGGCGTTTTTCTGCTGTAAGCCTTGGCTGTAAAAACGCCCAACAAGACGAATCTCATTCATTTCAATGGCCCCTGTTCACATCTGAGGGTTCTGTCGCCTGATGCAAAATGCCCGTCGTTCAAAAAAGTAAAGGAGCTTTTTTTCTTGGCAGATTACAGGCGTTTTTCTGATTTTTACATTGGTGACCTTTTGACCTGTACAAAATCGTGCAACTTTCTGCCTGAAAATGATAGGCTCAGGTGTGAACGGAGCCTTACACAGTCTGCGGACTTGAAGGTATCAGTTTTAGTATTTTTGTAGTCGTGCAAATGCTTAGTATCAGCACCGATACGGTATCAGTGCAACACCAACTTTAATAATATAATGGGTGTAAATATGGTAATAAATGTGCGTTGATCAAGGGCCATTGGCAAGTACGAGTACTGATACTTTTAGTCAAGTACTAGCTGATACGGAGTACCGATACCATTGTGGTGCGATCTGAGCCCATACAAAACGAATGGGCTCAAAATCCACTGCAAAAGACAGGCATGCAATTTAAACAGGAATGTGGTGCGATTCCTGTCCGAATCACATGCGGTTTCCCACACCGCACTCCTGTGTGAACCCAGGCTGAAGTCACTTTATAAGCCTGGGTTCACACAGGAGCGCTGGGGGGAACCGCTTGTGACTCGGATAGGAATCGCACCACATTCCTCTTTATGCGATTCCTTGCAGTGTGATTTGAGCCCATCTGTTTTGTATGGGCTCAAACCGCGCTGGAAAGGTATCAGTTTCAGGTGCTTGTGAAAACGCTTAGTATCAGCACATCGATACCGTTATCAGTACAACCCTAGTGTGTAGATACCCTGACTTATTTAAAGGGATTCAAGCTTTATTAATAAAATTATGATATTTTGGCCAACAGCACATTCTGAAAAATAACTCATACTCTTCACTGCTTTCTCCTTCCAAATTCAATCTGTTACCTGGATCTGCAATTCCTTGGCAATCTGCCGAAGCTGTTGATAATCAAACAGGTTATTGTAAGTCCGTTCTGCGACTCTGTTAAGAGCGGAAACAAATTTCTTCGCTTGAGATCGATTACTCATCCCTGATCCGTGCTGAGATCGATCGAAATCCAGTTTTCCAAACTCGTCTGAATACGTCCCAAGCAGGCTAGATAAAAATAGAAAGAAATACGTTTTTAGGCCTCACTCACTCAAAATAAGCATGCAGTTAAGGAGAATATATAGTATTATAATTATATATATATATATATTTTTTTTTTCCTTTTTTATTGAAGTACTAAAAACATATTTTTTTTTCTTTATTGGGCAGGTAAATATGAAATATTACACATATATATTTTGTATTCTCATATTCAGCCAGCAGGTAGCACTTTTAGAATCCCGTTCACATTTAAATCCAGTTCCCATGCCCAGCGCCCCTTTACTAGGGTCTCTACGCCTGGGGGAGGCGGAAGAATTGGCAATCATGTTATTGGCCATCACAGTGGTCACATTATTTGGAGCCATTCCAGCTGGTTAGCGATGGTCTTTGACAGCTCAGTTTCTGTGCTGGGAGCACACTGTGAGTGCATTCTCAGCACAGAAATACTGGCCGACCAGCAACACATATGTGCAGTATGTGGACATTAACCGGTTCCCGACCTTCTCATGCACATATATTGTGGCACAATGGCTCTCCTGGGCGAAACCCCGTATGGGTACCTCCTTCCCTTTTACAGCCGCCAGAGGGCGCATGCCCGCTGCTCTGCGGGGGACCCCATCCACGTGGCCGGCGGGCGCGATCGCGTGCATGAGAACTAGCATGGAGATTTGTGTGTGCAAACACACAAATCCCTGTTCTGTCAGGGGAGAGGAGACATGTCGTTTGTTCCTACTAAGTAGGAACAATGATATGTCTTCTCCCCCAGTCAGTCCTACCCCCCCCCCCCCCCCAGTTAGAACACACATTTAACCCCTTGATCGCCCCCTAGTGTTAACCCCTTCCCTACCAGTGACATTTACACAGTAATCAGTGCATATTTATAGCACTGATCACTGTATAATTGTCAATGGTTCTAGAAATGAGTCAAATGAGTCGCAGATCACCGCCATTACTAGTAAAAAAAAATAAAAAATAAAAATGCCATAAATCTTTCCCATAGTTTGTAGAAGCTATAACTTTTGTGCAAACCAATCAATACACACTTATTGCGATTTTTTTTTTACCAAAAATATGTAGAATATATATTGGCCTAAACTGATGAAGAAAATTGTTTTTTTAAAAAAATGTTGGGGATATTTATTACAGCAAAAAGTAAAAAATATTATTTTTTTTTCAAAATTGTTGTTTTTTTTTTGTTGTTGTTTATAGCGCAAAAAATAAAAACCGCAGAGGTGATCAAATATCACCAAAAGAAAGCTCTATTTGTGGGGAAAGAGAAAGCAAATATAATTTGGGTAAAGCATTGAATTACAGTTGAAGCGACGCAGTGCCAAATTGTAAAAAGTGCTCTGGTCAGGAAGGGGGTAAAATCTTCCAAAGCTGAAGTGGTTAAAGTGTAACTCCACTTTTGTTAAGAAAAAAAAAAACACTCCCCTGTGGGTAATCTGTTTACATTGCAGGGATTTGAATAAACTTTGTTGCAGATTCCTACCTTTTGCTATTCTGAAGAAATAGCTGTGTGCCTGTGACCATGTGCAAAGTGAATCTGTATGGGAGTGGTTTTATAATTATCAATCTAGCTGCTGCACCTGCAGGGCTCTAATGAGGAAAGTGGCAGAGTCAGTATCCCTTTAGACTCAATTTCCCTTTGAGAGTATTACACCAAAAATGACATTTTTGTTGCAGGGGATGCCCAAAATCTGACTTCGTGTAAACTTCTGGGAAAATCAGTGAGCCAATCACACAAGCAGGAAATTACATTTCTGGAGGGAGTTCTGTACGCCATCTAGGCAATATAGAACACCTCCAGGTTGCCCTATTGCATTTTTTTTTAGAAAATTACAGCGGTTGCAGAATTAAAATGAAAGATACTTCTGAATAACCTTCAATTACAATATGGCTTGTGTTGCAATTGTATACGCTAAATTATTTTTTTATTTGCTAAATTTTTTTCCCTACGAAAGTGGAGTTACACTTTAACCCTTTTGCTGCCAGAGCCATTTTTGCATTGTTTGCACACATTTAAGGAATCATTTTAGGCCTGAATATTCCATAAAACCCCCAAAACATTTACATTTCTGAAAGCAGACACTCTAGAGAATAAAATAGTGGTAGTTCCAATTTTTTTTGTTACCACCATAAAGATATTACCACCGTAAAAGGTCTAGGAATAGCAAAATTTCAGTAAAAAAACCCACTAACGTTAATTTTAAGGCAGACAAATGCAATAAATTACCCAATTTTTAGATAAAATATAAAAAAAGAGGAGGTTGCACCCAGTAAATAGATAACCAACACCTTACGCCTTTAATTTACATGTGCCCATGAAATGGAGACAAACTTCAGTACCCTATATTTTCTATAGGAGATGCTTTAACCACTTCAGCCCCAGAAGGATTTTCCCCCTTAATGACCAGGCCATTTTTTGCAATACGGCACTGCGTCGCTTTAACTGACAATTGCGCGGTATAGCTTTCTTTTGAAAATATTTGATCACCTGTTTTGTTTTTCGCTATAAACAAAATGCGACAATTTTGAAAAAAAATTTGCTAGAATACATAAAAATATAAATTTATATATATATATATAACAAATGTATTCATCAGTTTAGGCCAATATATATTCTTCTACATATTTTTGGTACAACCCCCCCGAAAAAAAATTGCAATAAATGTATATTGATTGGTTTGCGCAAAAGTTAACGCGTCTTACAAAATAGGGGATAGATTTAGGGACTTTTTTTTCTTTTATTGCTTTTACTACTAATGGCGGCGATCTGGGATTTTTAGTGGGGCTAAAAAAAAAAAAAAAAAAAAATATTAAAAAAATGCACTGATCAATGTAAAAATGACACTGGCAGGGAAGGGGTTAACACTAGCAATCGTGGATCGCCGGCGGAGATAGAGTCCGCCCGACCCGCAGGCATGCCCCCGAAGCGTGCAACGGGAGCGGGCGCGTTGCCGGCAACAGTGCCTGCGTGAGCCGCCGTACAGCGATTTGCGCAGGAGAGCCGACCTGCCGCTGTATAACGACGACGGCTGGTCGGCAAGCGGTTAGAAGCCCCCTATGGGTCATCAGTTTAGTGTTACGGAGTAGGTCTGAAGAAAACATGGTAGTAATTACTTCTATGATGAGAGAACATTTGGAAACTGGCCTTAAAGAAAATGTTTTCAAAGTGTGACCAAGAGAATTTTTGTTTTATTTTTTTTTTACTTTAAGGATTCACACCGCATGCAATGTCTGTGCGATGTGAATTCAGCCATATGAACTGTATGGCAGAATTCGCATCGCATTTGGACCAAACTCGTGCAGGACCCTTTTTCGCCCGCACCGGAATCGGATCGCATGGGTGTTCACACCCATGCAATCCGATTCTGCAAATCGCGCTGCGTTTTGTAAACTGATTGCGGACTCGCGCTCCAGACTCTGGGGAGACCTCACGGCTTGCTGCATTGGGGATTCGTTCCGAGTCTCTCCCGGGAACCACCACAAACGATCTGCTCTTCTTTGAGGTGGTGAGATTATCGGAACTGCTATCACCAATAGTCTATGATTTACCTGAATGCTGTTTTAAATATAATCTTGTGTAAGTGCAATAGCTTAAGGGGTCGGGTGTTTTTGGGACAATAAAAGTCTGCAGTTTCACACTATAGGGATTCCTTTCCTTCTATATGCTTGAGTGGAATAAGAGGATTGCGGGTGTGTTCAGTCTGGAATGTTCAGGATCAGGACGCCATTCATCTGTCGGGTTGATCGTTACTGAATTCCCACGCCAATGTCCTTTATTTGCTGAGATTAAAGCTGGATTTATTCACTAAGGCGATTGATTATTAGGAGTCCGATGAGTGCAATTCCTATAGGGAGTGGAATCACATGGTGTGGTGACGGTGGAACATCGCTTCAGTGATATGAACTGTCTTATTAATATGAGAAATTACCCAACACCTGGACTGTCACAATTTTTATAATTATAAAAGTGCTCTTTGCTCATATGCATTTCTATTGAATTTTATTTTTAATTTACCGGTATATATATATATATATATATATATTTCTATGGGGGCACTCATGCTGGCTCACTCCCGAGCTACCCTGTTTGCGTCTATTGATACAGACAGGATGGCTCAGTCCTGCTCCATGATATCAATCTGCCCAGTGAGGAGGGAAATACATAAGAGATCCTCTACTCTTGTGCACATCACTGGATCGAGATTGGGCTCAGGAAAATATACAAACAAAATATTTGGGGGGGGGGGGGCACACCCTAAAAGATTCATTAAAGATGGTGCAGCCATAAGACCATACAATAGAAGAAAATATTACAGCGCACACATGCAAAAAAGACATTTACCTCCAGCAAGGCTAGTTTAAAACACCTAAACATTTTCAAAAAACATTATAAAAAATATGGGGATTTGGTCACACCATATTGCTATATGGTGCTAATCCCACTTACTGCGACAAAGTACCCCATGAAAAAAAAAAAGAAAGAAAATATAACCCCCCTTGACATAGAATGGATTAAGGTAAAAAACCTCAAGGCTTTAGAACCACTTTAAAAAAGGTAGGCATGTCCGATTATGCACACATCACACTATATTAAAAATAAAACAAAAACAATATTTTATTGACAAATCCTGTTGAAATTTCAAAGTACACACTTAAAGTGCTTGTTAACCCTTACAGACCACTTTTTGCTACAGGTAAGCCTATAATAAGACTTACCTGTAGCAAACCCAGGATATCTCCTAAACCTGCACGGTTTAGGAGATATCCCCTGTATTTGCATGTGCCGACCTTATCGGCACATGCGCACTGATGCAATGGCAGTACGTGCCGTTGCTTCAGTTAGACTGTGCCTTTGCTGATGGCTCCCGTGGGCATGCATGGAAGTGACGTCATCGCGGCTCCGGCCAGTCACAGCGCAGGATACCCGGAAGTAACTCCGGGATCGATGTCACCGGCTGGAGCAGTGAATGAGGACGGCTGCGGGGGGCTTCGATCTAAGGTAAGTAATATATAATGTGCGAGTATGCTATGCATACTAAGCTCATTATGCCTTTGTCTTGCAGGTTTTAATTTATTTTTTTAACCACTTGCCGACCGCCTCACGCATATATACGTGAGCAGAGCGGCACGGGCAGGCAAAATCACGTACCTGGTACGTGATTGCCTTCCCGCGGGCGGGGGGTCCGATCGGACCCCCCCCCGGTGCCATCGGCGGTCGGCGTTTGGCTGGGAGAGTTGAGAGACGAGGGGGAGACCATCCGATCGTGGCCCCCCCCTCGCGATCGCTCCCAGCCAATGAGAAACATCCCCTGCCTCTGTATAGTACACAGAGGCAGAGGATGTGATGTCATCTCTCCTCGGCTGGCCAGTTTCCGTTCCAGCACCGAGGAGAGAAGACATGTAAGTGCACCAACACACACACACACACAGTAGAACATGCCAGGCACACTAAACACCCCCGATCCCCCCCCGATCCCCCCCCAATCACCCCCCCCCCGTCACAAACTGACAGCAAGCAGGTTTTTTTGTTTTGTTTTGTTTTTTTCCTGATTACTGCATGGTGTCAGTTTGTGACAGTTAGCAGTGGTAGGACAGTTAGTATTAGCCCCCTGTAGGTCTAGGGTACCCCCCTAACCCCCCCTAATAAAGTTTTAACCCCTTGATCACCCCCTGTCACCAGTGTCGCTAAGCGATCATTTTTCTGATCGCTGTATTAGTGTCGCTGGTGGCGCTAGTTAGGAACGTAAATATTTAGGTTCGCTGTCAGCGTTTTATAGCGACAGGGACCCCCATATACTACCTAATAAATGTTTTAACCCCTTGATTGCCCCCTAGTTAACCCTTTCACCACTGATCACCGTATAACTGTTATGGGTGACGCTGGTTAGTTTGTTTATTTTTTTTAGTGTCAGGGCACCCGCCGTTTATTACTGAATAAAGGTTTAGCCCCCTGATCGCCCGGCGGTGATATGCGTCGCCCCAGGCAGCGTCAGATTAGCGCCAGTACCGCGAACACCTACGCACGCACCGTACACGCACCGTACACCTCCCTTAGTGGTATAGTATCTGAACACATCAATATCTGATCCGATCAGATCTATACTAGCGTCCCCAGCAGTTTAGGGTTCCCAAAAACGCAGTGTTAGCGGGATCAGCCCAGATACCTGCTAGCACCTGCGTTTTGCCCCTCCGCCCGGCCCAGCCCACCCAAGTGCAGTATCGATCGATCACTGTCACTTACAAAACACTAAACGCATAACTGCAGCGTTCACAGAGTCAGGCCTGATCCCTGCGATCGCTAACAGTTTTTTTGGTAGCATTTTGGTGAACTGGCAAGCACCAGCCCCAAGCAGCGTCAGATTAGCGCCAGTACCACTAACACCCACGCACGCACCGTACACCTCCCTTAGTGGTATAGTATCTGATCGGATCAATATCTGATCCGATCAGATCTATACTAGCATCCCCAGCAGTTTAGGGTTCCCAAAAACGCAGTGTTAGTGGGATCAGCCCAGATACCTGCTAGCACCTGCGTTTTGCCCCTCCGCCCGGCCCAGCCCAGCCCACCCAAGTGCAGTATCGATCGATCACTGTCACTTTTTTTTGTAGCGTTTTGGTGAACTGGCAAGCGCCAGCGGCCTAGTACACCCCAGTCGTAGTCATACCAGCACTGCAGTAACACTTGGTGACGTGGCGAGTCCCATAAGTGCAGTTCAAGCTGGTGAGGTGGCAAGCACAAGTAGTGTCCCGCTGCCACCAAGAAGAAGACAAACACAGGCCCGTCGTGCCCATAATGCCCTTCCTGCTGCATTCGCCAATCCTAATTGGGAACCCACCACTTCTGCAGCGCCCGTATTTCCCCCATTCACATCCCCAACCAAATGCAGTCGGCTGCATGAGAGGCATTTATATGTCCTCCCGAGTACCCCTACCCAATGAACCCCCCCAAAAAAGATGTTGTGTCTGCAGCAAGCGCGTATATAGACGTGACACCCGCTATTATTGTCCCTCCTGTCCTGACAATCCTGGTCTTTGCATTGGTGAATGTTTTGAACGCTACCATTCACTAGTTGAGTATTAGCGTAGGGTACAGCATTGCACAGACTAGGCACACTTTCACAGGGTCTCCCAAGATGCCATCGCATTTTGAGAGACCCGAACCTGGAACCGGTTACAGTTATAAAAGTTACAGTTACAAAAAAAAAGTGTAAAAAAAAAAAAAAAAACACAAACAAAAATAAAAAAAAATAGTTGTCGTTTTATTGTTCTCTCTCTCTCTATTCTCTCTCTGGTGTTCTGCTCTTTTTTACTGTATTCTATTCTGCAATGTTTTATTGTTATTATGTTTTATCATGTTTGCTTTTCAGGTATGCAATTTTTTATACTTTACCGTTTACTGTGTTTTATTGTTAACCATTTTTTTGTCTTCAGGTACGCCATTCACGACTTTGAGTGGTTATACCAGAATGATGCCTGCAGGTTTAGGTATCATCTTGGTATCATTCTTTTCAGCCAGCGGTCGGCTTTCATGTAAAAGCAATCCTCGTGGCTAATTAGCCTCTAGACTGCTTTTACAAGCAGTGGGAGGGAATGCCCCCCCCCCCCCCCCACCGTCTTCTGTGTTTTTCTCTGGCTCTCCTGTCTCAACAGGGAACCTGAGAATGCAGCCGGTGATTCAGCCAGCTGACCATAGAGCTGATCAGAGACCAGAGTGGCTCCAAACATCTCTATGGCCTAAGAAACCGGAAGCTACGAGCATTTTAGGACTTAGATTTCGCCGGATGTAAACAGCGCCATTGGGAAATTGGGAAAGCATTTTATCACACCAATCTTGGTGTGGTCAGATGCTTTGAGGGCAGAGGAGAAATCTAGGGTCTAATAGACCCCAATTTTTTCAAAAAAGAGTACCTGTCACTACCTATTGCTATCATAGGGGATATTTACATTCCCTGAGATAACAATAAAAATGATTTAAAAAAAAATATGAAAGGAACAGTTTAAAAATAAGATAAAAAAGCAAAAAAATAATAAAGAAAAAAAAAAAAAAAAAAAAAGCACCCCTGTCCCCCCTGCTCTCGCGCTAAGGCGAACGCAAGCGTCGGTCTGGCGTCAAATGTAAACAGCAATTGCACCATGCATGTGAGGTATCACCGCGAAGGTCAGATCGAGGGCAGTAATTTTAGCAGTAGACCTCCTCTGTAAATCTAAAGTGGTAACCTGTAAAGGCTTTTAAAGGCTTTTAAAAATGTATTAATTTTGTTGCCACTGCACGTTTGTGCGCAATTGTAAAGCATGTCATGTTTGGTATCCATGTACTCGGCCTAAGATCATCTTTTTTATTTCATCAAACATTTGGGCAATATAGTGTGTTTTAGTGCATTAAAATTTAAAAAAGTGTGTTTTTTCCACAAAAAATGCGTTTGAAAAATCGCTGCGCAATTACTGTGTGAAAAAAAAAAATGAAACACCCACCATTTTAATCTGTAGGGCATTTGCTTTAAAATAATATATAATGTTTGGGGGTTCAAAGTAATTTTCTTGCAAAAAAAAATAATTTTTTCATGTAATCAAAAAGTGTCAGAAAGGGCTTTGTCTTCAAGTGGTTAGAAGAGTGGATAATGTGGGCCATAAGCTTCTAAATGTTGTGCATAAAATGCCAGGACAGTTCAAACCCCCCCAAATGACCCCATTTTGGAAAGTAGACACCCCAAGCTATTTGCTGAGAGGCATGTCGAGTCCATGGAATATTTTATATTGTGACACAAGTTGCGGGAAAGAGACAAATTTTTTTTTTTTTTTTTTTTTTTTGCACAAAGTTGTCACTAAATGTTATATTGCTCAAACACGCCATGGGGATTTGTGAAATTACACCCCAAAATAAATTCTGTTGCTTCTCCTGAGTACGGGGATACCACATGTGTGGGACTTTTTGGGAGCCTAGCCGCGTACGGGACCCCGAAAACCAAGCACCGCCTTCAGGCTTTCTAAGGCCGTAAATTTTTGATTTCACTCTTCACTGCCTATCACAGTTTCGGAGGCCATGGAAAGCCCAGGTGGCACAAAACCCCCCCAAATGACCCCATTTTGGAAAGTAGACACCCCAAGCTATTTGCTGAGAGGTATAGTGAGTATTTTGCAGACCTCACTTTTTGTCACAAGGTTTTGAAAATTGAAAAAAGAAAAAAAAAAAAATTTTTTTCTGGTCTTTCTTCATTTTCAAAAACAAATGAGAGCTGCAAAATACTCACCATGCCTCTCAGCAAATAGCTTGGGGTGTCTACTTTCCAAAATGGGGTCATTTGGGGGGGGGTTGTGCCATCTTGGCATTTTATGGCCTTCAAAACTGTGATAGGTAGTGAGGAGTGAAATCAAAAATGTATGCCCTTAGAAATCCTGAAGGTGGTGCTTGGTTTTCGGGGCCCCGTACGCGGCTAGGCTCCCAAAAAGTGCCACACATGTGGTATCCCCGTACTCAGGAGAAGCAGCTGAATGTATTTTGGGGTGCAATTCCACATATGCCCATGGCCTATGTGAGCAATATATCATTTAGTGACAACTTTTTGTAAATTTTTTTTTTTTTTTTTTGTCATTATTCAATCACTTGGGACAAAAAAAATAAATATTCAATGGGTTCAACATGCCTCTCAGCAATTTCCTTGGGGTGTCTACTTTCCAAAATGGGGTCATTTGGGGGGGGTTTGTACTGCCCTGCCATTTTAGCACCTCAAGAAATGACATAGGCAGTCATAAACTAAAAGCTGTGTAAATTCCAGAAAATGTACCCTAGTTTGTAGACGCTATAACTTTTGCGCAAACCAATAAATATACGCTTATTGACATTTTTTTTACCAAAGACATGTGGCCGAATACATTTTGGCCTAAATGTATGACTAAAATTTAGTTTATTGGATTTTTTTTATAACAAAAAGTAGAAAATATCATTTTTTTTCAAAATTTTCAGTCTTTTTCCGTTTATAGCGCAAAAAATAAAAACGGCAGAGGTGATCAAATACCATCAAAAGAAAGCTCTATTTGTGGGAAGAAAAGGACGCAAATTTCGTTTGGGTAGAGCATTGCATGACCGCGCAATTAGCAGTTAAAGCGACGCAGTGCCGAATTGTAAAAAGTGCTCTGGTCAGGAAGGGGGTAAATCCTTCCGGGGCTGAAGTGGTTAAGTGGGTTTACAACCACTTTAAAAAATGTTTAGTTTTTATAAAAATATCTTTTTAATAATAGGATTTTTTATTACAGCTTACCTGTAAAATCCTTTTCTTTCGACAGACATCACGGGACACAGAGCCACAGTAATTACTGATGGGTTATAGGGTATCACTAGGTATTGGACTCTGGTCACACCCTAATCAGGAAGTTCAACCCCCTATATAACCCCTCCCCTTCCAGGGATACCTCAGTTTTGTAGCAAAGCAGTATAGGTGTATTAGAAGAGGGGCGGGACCTCTGTGTCCCGTGATGTCCGTCGAAAGAAAAGGATTTTACAGGTAAGCTGTAATAAAAAATCCTATTTTCTTTTCTCGGACATCACGGGACACAGAGCCACAGTAATTACTGATGGGATGTCCCAAAGCAATGCCAACTGAGGGGGGGGAATCACAACCAAGTAGGGTGCTATCAGACCTGAGGACCTTGTACTGCTGTCTGCAGCACACTACGCCCAAAGGCGATATCCTCATGTCTTCTCACATCCACCTGATAGAATCTGGTGAAAGTATGAACTGAAGACCAGGTTGCGGCCTTGCAGATCTGAGCCATAGAGGCCCGGTGATGCACTGCCCAAGAAGCACCAATAGCCCTTGTGGAATGTGCCTTGATCTGAAACGGGGGAACCTTCCGATTTAAACCGTAAGCTTGAATAATCAACTGTCGAATCCATTTAGAAATGGTCGCTTTTGACGCTGCCTGTCCTCTATTGGGACCCTCCGGCAGCACGAACAAGACATCCGTCTTGCGAATCTGAGCAGTTGCCTCCAGATAGGTCTTGACTGCTCTTACTACATCCAAAGAATGTAATGACCTTTCTTCCGAAGAACAAGGTTCTGGAAAAAAGGAAGGTAGCACAATGTCTTGGTTTAGATGAAAATCTGAAACCACCTTCGGTAAAAAAAACTAGGATGAGGGCGCAGTACCACTCTATCCTTGTGTATAGTCAAGTAAGGCTCTTTACAGGGAAGAGCTGCTATTTCTGATACTCTTCTAGCAGAAGAGATAGCTACCAGGAAAATTAGTTTCCTCGTCAGTAAGACCAAAGGAATCTGACGTATTGGTTCAAAAGGTTGTTTTTGTAACACCAATAGAACCAAGTTCAAGTCCCAGGGGTTTAGGGGCGCCTTAACCGGAGGATTAAGACGCATCACCCCCTGTATAAAGTTTCGGATCAGAGAATGCGAAGCAAGCGGCCGTTGAAACAACACTGATAAGGCCGACACCTGGCCCTTGATGGTACTCAAGGCCAGCTTCATCTCTAATCCTAATTGTAGAAAATCCAGAATTCTACCTATGACCTATTTCCTGGGATGCCAACCCCTGGATTCACACCAGGATACATAAGCTTTCCAGACACTATGATAAATCATTCTGGAAGCTGGCTTCCTTGCCTTGATCAAGGTAGATATGACAGGACCTGAAAGCCCACGATTTTTCAGAACGTGGGATTCAATAGCCCACCCGTCAAATCTAGCATTTGTGAGGCAGGCTGGAACACCGGACCTTGAGCTAACAGGTCTGGGTGTATCGGTAGGGTCCACCGGGAACCCACCATCATCCCTGCTATTTCTGCTTATCAGGTTCTTCTGGACCAAACGGGGGCCACCAGAAGTGCCGACTTCCCTTCTTGCCTGAGTCTGCGAAGGAGCCGTGGCAGTAGCAGAATGGGAGGGAATGCATAAATCGGTGAGAGCCGATGCCACGGAATCACCAACGCATCCGTCCTGCCTGCAAGAGGATCCCAGGCAACCGGTAGGAAGGATTTCCCCTTCTGTAGGTTTTCGGGTATGAGCCATCAACTGAGGCTCTGACGCATCGCATGCGATAGGTGCATTGGAAAGTTTAATGCCTGCACCTTCCTGTTCCAGGTCAACAGAATACTGTGTTACAACAGTTCTGCTTGGAACTGCGCATAGGGAACTGCTTCGAATGAAGCCACCATCTTCCCCTGCAGCCTTATACAAAGGCGGACAGAAAGACCCTTCTTGGCCCTGACTGTCAGAATCAGCTCCCTTAGAGCAGTGATCTTTGCCTGCAGACACTTCAGTTAAGCAGGAAAACTGGGCACATATAGGCCTGCATCTCTGATGCCTTTTGATATCAGAAATTCTCCTCCCTGCAGGACGGAGATTACTGTCTGAATTGATTCCAAACGAAAGGACTGCATCCTTGGGAATCGTTTCAGATCTCTCAAATCCAAAATGGGTCTGTCGTCCCCATTTGGTTTTCGGACCATAGAAAGATTGGAACAAAGTCTCAATCCTTGATCCTTTGTGGGAACCCCCACAATGACCTCTTGCGACAAAAGTCGCTTTATCGCTAGAAGGAGCGACTGCTTCTCTTCTGGCTTTCTGGGAACACCTGATCTGAGGAAACGAGGAGAGGGACATTCTTGGAACTCCAGTCTGTACCCTAAGGTTACCGTGGAGATCACCCATCTGTCCTGGAAGTCCTTCTGCCAGGGCCCTGAGAGCTGCAGCAGTCTTTCCCCCCACTCGAGCAAGCGGGGCGCCCCTTCATGAAGAGGTCTTAGTGTCTTGCTTAGAAGACCTTTTCCCCCAGGATTTCTTGTGTCCCTGGGGTTGACTCTTGTTTCTTGCCCCATATGGAGGAGACCCTCGTGACTGCCTGGAGGCTGATGCCCCTGGCGCTGGGGAAAGAGTCCGTTTAAAAGAGGGACGCTTACTCTTCTTCTTATCAGGTAAGAGAGTGCTTTTCCCACAGGAGATCATCTTGATATAATTATCCAAGTCCTCTCCAAACAACCTTTCACCACGGAAGGGAAACCCAGCCAGTAGCTTCTTACATGGTGCTTCGGCTGACCAGTTTTTCAACCATAAGATTCTACGTATATGCACCAACCCAAGCAAGAGGCGAGAGGTTTGCACGATAGAATCTCTAATGGCATCAACAGCATAACATAAAGCCGCAGGAAGGTTAGCAAACCCCTGGGCCTGCTGTTCAGGTAATACTTTGATGACCTGTTTAACATGGTCTCTTAAGTATTGACAGACTCCAATCGCTGCTACTGCAGGTTGGGCCACTGATCCTGCTAAAGAGAACACATCTTTCAATAAGAAGTCCATCTTTTTATCCACAGGATCTTTGAGCATCTGAGCGTTGTCTACAGGACAAGTCAGATTACTATTTACAGAGGAAATGGCCGCATCAATGGCCGGTATTCCCCACCTCTTAATAAACTTTTCTTCCATAGGATAAAGTGTAGAAAACTTTTTCGGCGGAAGAAATCGCTTATCTGGGTGATCCCACTCAGAATAAAGCAGCTTTTCAAGTAAATTATGAACAGGAAAAGCATGTGCTGCTTGGAAAGGTTTCAGTGACCCCAAAGCAGAAGAGGTTTCTGTAGTAGTTTCAGGTAGGGACAACTTAAATGTGGAGCGGACCAAACCAGTGAGGATCTGCACTAAGACTTTCTCCTCTTGGGAAGTCGCAGAGGGTCGCTCTCCACCTGAATCCTCCGAAGAGGAATCATCTGTCCCATCCCGATCCTCTGAAAGGGATTCATCTCCTTTATCCCAGAGCTCCTCTGTCTGAGGGTCTTGGGAAGCAGAGGAAGGCCTTGTGCGTTTTCTTTCACTGCGTGAAGATGTAATCGCGGCCATTAGCTTTTTCTCTAATCCAGAAATGGTTGAGGAAAAAACTTCTTGTGTAATATACACAGGGGCTGAAGTGCCGGCAGCAGATGTAGCCCCTAACCCCAATGGCTCTCCCTGTCCAGCTGCCCCGGGTCCCTCAGGAGGGGATGGTGTAGCAGACAGGGGGTCCTCAGAACCTGAACGAGACCCCCTAGTGCCTCTGGTTCTTGGGGTGCTTGAACCTCTTCTACCCATAGTGCAAAGCAACAAGGTGTGAGGTATCAAAAGCGAACACTGACTGCTGAGCGATGTAGTCTGGCTAAAAGCCTTGCTACCAAATGCCCAGTCCGGTGTTCTTTAGTAAATGCAGCCTAGGGGAATGCCTGTGTCCCACCTTACATGCGACTGTCAGCTCTGTGTCTCTCCAAAGCTCAGAGCACCTGTACAGTGTGCTTTAAATGGCCATGCTTTCTGGCACTGTGGGCGTCTGGGCACGCTGACGCTGTGCTGACGCCCCGCCCCCCCTCCCCCCCCCTCGTTTTTGAAAAACGAGCGCTTCCCGCGCGAGCCGACCCTTTCTGACAAGCCTGAAGGGAGGCTGGGGTTGGGGGAATAAGGAGGAGGCCGGCAGTGATGGGCCCTGCATCGCAATGCGGCTTCGGTGGCGGCGGCGGCAGCGGCTGTGACAGTGCGGTCTCACCCGCCTTACAGCATACCTGAGCCTTTCCCTAGCCTGGGGGGACCATCCCAGCAGAGAAAACCCCCCACCATCTACCTTTGGAGCTGGAGGAAGAGCTAATGCAGCGGACGCTGAGACAGATCAAGCATGAGAAGGTTTGTGCTCTTGGCAGCCCCCGGTGGTCACAATAGGCACAGCATGCATTCACCTTAAAGGAGAAAAGCCACTAGAATTAAAATTCTGTGGAATCTCCTCTTACCTTATCCAGGCCGCAGGGTTCAGTTTACACAGACCCAGCCTTCGCCTCTCACGGTGGGCTCCGTTTGTGGAAAAACCGTCAGAGACTGGGGCCCCCATCAGTAGGGGGATCCTTCAGTTCTGGGCCTGTAAAGCACCTCGCCAGAAATTAGGAAGTTTAAAGCCATTTTCTGATCCGCGGGTCCAGCTCTCTAAAAAGAGAAGCGTTACAGGTAAAACCTCGTTTCTTCGGACACGAGGCCCGGGTACCATCCAATTCGGCCATGAAAAGACACTTTGAATGGATCCGGTCGCCTGGCTTGCCCCAGTATAGGATCTTAGAATATTCCTTTTGGAGCTTCAGCACAGGACATCTTTACACGTCCAACACCTAAGACACTGGTGTAAAAAACTGAGGTATCCCTGGAAGGGGAGGGGTTATATAGGGGGTTGAACTTCCTGATTAGGGTGTGACCAGTGTCCAATACCTAGTGATACCCTATAACCCATCAGTAATTACTGTGGCTCTGTGTCCCGTGATGTCCGAGAAAAGAAAATATAGCTGTCATTTCTGCAAATACCCCCTTACCATGCAGATTCTCCTGGAAAAGCGAATGTTGTTCACAAAGCGCGTTGAGAGTTTGCCAGTGTCCCACCACAGAGTACCCTAGCAATCATATATGTGATCGCTGTGGAGGTACTGTAAACACATTTTTTTACCGGTCTTTTTTTACCTTTTTAAATGCGTACTTTAGAATTTTACCATGATTGGTTAAAAAGATAGTGATTTTATTATTATATATATATATATATATATATATATATATATATATATATATATATATATATATATATATATATATATATATATATATATATATATATATATATATGTAGCGCTGGTAGATTTTTAATCTACTGCTGGTAAATTTAGTGGGTAACTTGTTAGGTGAAGTTAGATTTGCCTCTGTTCCAGCTTGTTCCAGTGCGTGTAGTTCCACACTGCACCGGTGGGTGTCGTCACCATGGGCCAGTGTTGGAAAGGCAATGTGTTGAAGCGTATGGGTGCTCCTCTGTCCCGGAGACAACTCGGTGGAGGTGGCCCTTCGAGTTGCATTCTGGGAGAGGGTATTTATGGGATAGACGCCATGTTTAGGGGTTCATTTTCATCCACCTGCTGGCCCTCCTGGCCGACAGGTACGCATTAGGAATACCACCTCGTGGTCCATCGTTCCGGAGGCCCACGTCGCTGCGGCGTGTGGGTGGGCCCAGAAGCCTGTCTGGGGCCTACCACAGCGGCAGAGGAATGGTCCTGAGCAGTCTATCCTGAGTGAAGAAGCTGGACAACTGAGAAGATCCCAGGGGAGGACCCGTCATGGAAGGATCACTCAGAGTGCTGGTCTGGAGAGGGACCTGGTGACTCGGTTGGAGGACGTATCCTGAAGTAATCTTACTGCATAGTACTGCCGGGTTGGCTTAAAGGTGCAAGTGCTGTGTCTGATATTCACCGTAAACCATTACATCCTGTGGCAGAGGATCGTATGGGTTTTGTTCCATACAAGTCTGTGGCAGAGACTTTTGTTCATGCTACGTACTGGCTGCTAGGCAAGTGAGAGAGGCCTATCTAGGCGGGCAAAGATTGAATCTCACAAGGGGAGTGCATTCATCTACAAGTTGTTCAATTCCTAATAATGTACTAAAAAACACTAAGGAAAGGTATTTGAGCTTCCCTGCAACTTTCCTTCAACCTCTTTCCTGCTACTTCCTTTATTACCTGTTCATTAAAGCATTGGAAAAGATACTCAAGTGTTTGGTGCCTACATTGTCCGGAGGTAAACTCAACGGGACCCTAGACCCGGTGCTGGTGAAACAGGTGGCGAAAGTGAAGGTAACAGCCCGCTTTAAACCAGCAGCTCCACCGAGAGTAATTGCTACATATATATGTGTGAGGTGACCATACATCAGGCATACATACTGTTAAAGTCCTAAAGATCCTTTTTCTTGGTACTCTAATAAAATTGGCAGAGATGTCAGTACAGGCCCTGAGAATTGGAAATGTTCATGAATACCAAGAACTAATATTGGTTTATTTCTAAAGGGTGACATACCTGTATTTCATTATTTCCACAACATCTTCAGCATCTTCTTTGATGGCCTCTTCCCTCAGCTCCAGCCTGGCTCGAGCCTGGTTACAAAACACAAACACTAATCAAAGGAACATGAAAAAATAAAAAAAATAAACTCTACATAGTCATGAATCATTAACTCTACAAATGTTTATTTTTTTATCCTCTGTCAGATCCATTCTACGTAACAAATACAAGCTCAATTTATGAGGCTTTAACATAATGATGATGAAATCTTTATTTTAACCATGTGATTGTAATTTTCATATCTCAGAGCACTTAGCAGAAAATTACCCCCCCCCCTTTTTTTTTTAAAGGGTCGATTAACCTTTCCCCAAAAACTGCCTATTCCAATAAGGGGAGACTGTATCTGCTACTCCTCTCTGGCAATCCCTCCACTGGCTTCCGCTCACCCAATGAATTCAATTCAAAATACTAACAACTACCTACAAAGCCATCCACAACTCTGCCCCCACCTACATCACTACACTGGTCTCAAAATACCAACTAAAACGTTCTTTGTTCCTCCCAAGATCTCCTGCTCTCTAGTTCCCTCATCACCTCCTCCCATGCTCACCTCAGGACTTTTCCGGAGCCTCTCCTATTCTATGGAACTCCTTACCCCAATCTGTCCGATTATCTCCTACTCTATTAGCTTTTAGACGATTCCTGAAAACCCTCCTCTTCAGAGAAGCCTACCCTACCCACACCTAACAACTGTATTTTAATTTTCTCCATCAGTTCATCCCCCACAGTTATTACCTTTTTCTATCACTTGACCCTCCCTTCTAGATTGTAAGCTCCAACGAGCAGGGCCCTCTGATCCCTCCTGTATTTAACCACTTAAAGACCGGGCCTCTTTTTGAGATTTGTTGTTTACAAGTTAAAAATATTTTTTTTTGCTAGAAAATTACTTAGAACCCCCAAACATTATACATTTTTTTTTCTAACACCCTAGAGAATAAAATGGCGGTCGTTGCAATACTTTCTGTCACACCGTATTTGCTCAGCGGTCTTACAAGCGCACTTTTTTTGGGAAAAAATACACTTTTTTGAATTAAAAAATAAGACAACAGTAAAGTTAGCCCATTTTTTTTTTATATTGTGAAAGATAATGTTACGCCAAGTAAATTGATACCCAACATGTCACGTTTCAAAATTGCGCCCGCTCGTGGAATGGCGACAAACTTTTACCCTAAAAAATCTCCATAGGTGACGTTTAAAAAATTCTACAGGTTGCATGTTTTGAGTTACAGAGGAGGTCTATAGCTAGAATTATTGCTCTCGCTCTAGCGATGGCGGCGATACCTCACATGTGGTTTGAACACCGTTTTCATATGCGGGCGCTACTCACATATGTGTTCGCTTCTGCACACGAGCTCAGCGGGATGGGGAGCATTTAAAAAAAAAAAATTTTTCATATGCATTTTTACACTGTTTAAAAAAAAAAAAGAAAAAATGGTGTCACTTTTATTCCTATTACTATTCCTGTAAACATCCCTTGTAATAGAAAAAAAGCATGACAGGACCTCTTAAATATGAGATCTGGGGTCAAAAAGACCTCAGATCTCATATTTACACTAAAATACAAAAAAAAAATTGTCATTTAAAAAACAAATTAAAAAAAAATGTCCCTTTAAGAGTTAATGTCAAAACGTCACTTCCGCCCTGCAATGTTATGGAGACGGGTGGGGGCCATCTTCCCCTCACTCGTCTTCCATACCCAGCAAGGGGTAACATCCGATCGGGGGAGGGGGGGCCCTATTCCGCCGCCGATAAAAGTGATCTAGCGGCAAACCTGCCACAGAGACCATTCTTATCAGAAAGCGGACCGCCGGCCGAAGAAGAGGATACCGGGGTTATGGCAGCTAGCTGCTGTCATAACAACGATATTCCTCTTCAAAGTTAGGACGTATATCGGCGTGTGGCGGTCCGCAAGTGGTTAAATTGTATTGCAACTGTACTGTCTGCCCTCATATTGTAAAGTGCTGCGCAAACTGTTAGCACTATATAAATCCTGTATAATAATACAGGTTTTATCTGGAAATACAATAGAAAATACATTACATCACTTCCGAAATTTTTTCTCTGTCGTACGAGAATTTTTGTAACCTTTTAAATATTCGATATGAGACAAGCATGCAAAAAAAAAACAAAAAAACAAAAAAAACAAAAACAAAAACAAAAAACAGAGAAGATCATTCATCCGATAATCTCATTGTGTGTTCCAGGCATTAGGCTCGGTTCACACATGTCCGGCTATGGTTTGCAGTCAGTTTCTAAAAGGAGCCCGGTGCAGCTTTGTTCACCGGTTCATGTGGAAAATTTTTTTACTTGACTTCGCACCTGAACCGGACCTAAAAATCGCACAGGACTCTTCAAAAACGGACCGCAGCCACCCTGGACATGTGTGAACCGGCTCCATTGCAAGCCGGTCCAGTTCACATGTTATACGAATCGGATGAGGTTCAAAATGCAGCCAATTCACATATATGTGAACCGAGCCTTAATGAAACAATCATATCTTCCAGAAATCACCTGCAGTAAGTTGTTAGTTTGGTAACAAAAAAAAAAAAAAAAAACACCACACCAAAAACAAAACAAAAACAAGAGACTTAGACTCGGTTCACACAGGGGCAACTTGTCAGGTGACTTAGCCGCCTAACAAGTCGCGTTCCGTTCTGTACTATGGAACCGTTCCAATAGTAACGACTCAAGTTTCTTCGACTTAGAAAAACGTTCCAGTACTACTTGGGGACGACTTCAGGGTGACTTGCATGGACTTCTATACAGAAGTCATTTTGCAAGCCGCCGCTGAAGTTGTGTGCAGGTCGCCTAAGGTAGTCGCGCTGCAAGTCGTGCCGCCCCTGTGTGAACCGACTCTAAAAGCATAACTAAATTCTTCTACATTTACCTTTTGCAGCCAGGGTCTGATGCCCATAAATGTCCTTCGCTGGCATCCCCTCAACTTTTCCAGTCAGTCTACAGCTGTCTTGATTGACTGGTGCAGGATGATATCACTCCTGTGTAAATGAGGAGTGCAGTCATGCTAGCACATGGGCACTGTTGCCGAAATGAAAACCGAGCTGCGCACGCACTGCTCAGTGTACATTCTACAGGTGACTGAGCAGCCAGGTAGGTTTATTTTATTGAAGAAAAGACATTGAAATAAAGAGTCTGCCTGGCCTGTTAGCAGACTTTAGTTCCTCTTTAAAAGGGATAAAAATGAAACTTGACTGCTTGCTACTGACTGCAAGGGAACCTACTGAATTAAAACCACAAGAAACTGCAGTTTTAAAAAAGGGAAAACACAAAGCAACAATAAGGCAATACTAATATGCACAAAGATATATAGTTTAAAGCCTAACGCTACGTTTAATGTCCCTTTAAATATTTCATTTGGGCCAAGCTGGCCCAAACAAACATTAATGCACTAGCAGGTGCTCTTGCTGGGCACGCTATATTATCTGTATGTAGCCTCAGCTACATGCAGTATACATTGTTGTGTTCTGCCAGTGGGACAGGAACTTCCTGTCCCACTCCCAGAACAAAAATAGAGTCGGGATGAGCGCTGCTCCGCCATTAACAGGAAGTTTTGTATTCTATGAATGAATACAGACGGGCAGATGATGTCATGATCTACATCTCAGCCAATTAGAGGAAGCTTTGCATTAGAATACAAAGCTTCCTGTGAAAGGCGGAGCAGAACTCAGCTCGACTCAATATTGTTTTGGGAGTGGGACAGGAGGTCTCCATCACACTGCTGTAACATTTCTTCCTGCTCTTAAAGGAAGGGGCCTTTTGAAACAGTATTAATTAGGACCAACGTGCACATAACCTCAGAACTGAGAAAGCTGGTTTTCATGATGGACAAAAATATTTTAAATCGTGTTTTCTGTACCTCTGTTAGTCGGATTAATGACTCGAGTTGTCTGGTTGTAATAGGAGTGCTGTCAATGCCTTGGTTCTGTTTTCTAAGCTCCAGGTAGAAGTCTTGGAGGACATGAGCTGCATCCGGGGACAGCTTAGGATGTACATACTGTCGGGCATATCCAATGTACTTTCTTAATAGCTGGTGCGGAATAGGATCAAAATATTCACCTGGCTGAACCTAAATTAGGAATTAAACAGTGTGAGCAGTCCTTTAACAAATAATGAATAAGCAGCATTTAGTATACAAGTAATGCAAATCTATGAATAAACACGATCGGTGTGAAGCACATCAGCAAAATGGCCTTGGGTGCAGATTTCTAATCTATATGGATTAACAACTTCCCAGGGGTTTGTTTCCTTTTCCATTGCAGGGTTTGATGCATCAAAAAGTAACAGCCATCAAGCACTGAAAATGCACTGCTGGGTGGATGCTGGTTTGATGAAACACAAATCACAGATTGCTGTCCCCTACAGGGAGGAGCTCGTCCCCCCCCCCCCCCCCCCCCCCACTTTCCTGGCCTGCCAGGCTGTATGTTCGGATAATGGCCCAGTATGGATTGGTTTTTTTTCGGATCAAATTTGTGTTAAAAAAAAAAAACGGATGACATGTGCAAATTAGATACGTTCTCATAGAAGGCAATAGCCAGGAACTCGCATCTGAACCGAAACGCCGTGCTGAAAACACACAGGACTCTTTTTCAATAAACAGCGAATCCGCACTGCTGCTGCACCACATAAATGTGAACCGGTTTCATAGAGAAGGCTGCTGGTTCACATCATGCAAATCGGCTGCCGTTCAAGACGCATCCAATTCACATATATGTGAATGGAGCCTCAGTCAATTCATCTCATTGTTGAGACTATGAAAGATAAGAGCCCTTTCACACAGAGCCACGGGCCGCTTTAGCGGCGCTATTCGGATGCTAGCGGGATGCTTTTAACCCCTGCCAGCGGCCGACGTAAGGGGGAAATGCGCCCTTAAAGCACTGTTGCCGAAGCGCTTTGCAGGAGCTTCGGCAGCGGTGCCCATTCATTTCAATGGGCAGGGGTAGTTTAGGAGAGATGTATACACCGCCCCAAAGATGTTGCTTGCAGGACTTTTTTTTAACGTCCTGCCAGCGCAGCGCCAAAATATGAAAGCACTCTGGCTCTCACACTGGGGCTGCATGGGGAAGCATTTTTCAGGCACTTAACAGGGCGCTATTTTTAGCGCTTTAGCGTCTGAAAAACACCTCCAGTGTGAAAGGGGTCTAAGGGAGTACTTAGTCAAAACTCCTGCAGGGCGATTTGTAATCACTTATTGGGACTTTAAAAACAGACCACAGAATTGACTGCGCAACATACCAGAGAGGTGTACTCAAAAAAACATACCTACTCTGAGGAGGGCAAAACCCTCTTAGATGCGAGTTCTGCTGGTTGATGGAAACTGTTGTTGCCACCCCCTGGGACACGCCAACCTTATCCTTTCTCACCCCCTCCCCTTTTTTTTTCTTCTCCACTCCCCTACTTTTTCTTAGTTTTTTCTTTTCACCCTCTGTGTTTTCTTTCCCTGTAAGCATAAAAATCTTGCAGTAGGTAGACTCCAGGTGTGATCTCCCAGCGACAGCCCTATGTTAGGACTACTAGCTGGGGTCCTTTATAGTCATCCGGGTTAGGGTTTGACTATTTATGATCCCCCTTTTTTTGGTAAGGTATGGAATCACTGTTATTTATAAGAATACTTTTGCTCTTTGTTTAGTCTATATCAATAATTTCATACTACCGATTTGTATCACTGTTATGAATATCAGAAGCATTTTGTACCCAGGGTTACATTTTCTTGTGTCCTGTTAACTGATCATTTTGGAAACTGCCCCCCCCCCCCCCCTTTTTTAAAAATATTATTCTTATTTAGCAAAAAAACAGACCACAGAATATTACCACTGAAATTACCTTTAATTTGTCTTTTAAAGGCCTGTCGGAGGGCAGCTCCAGCACAGAGGTACTGGAATCCTGAGTGTCTGTACGGGTTACCGTTGCACCACGTAAAATCTCCTTTGACCCCGCTCTCATGGCCATCACATGTTCTGAAAGTAAATGATCGTGGTCAACATTTGGGGTATCCAGAAGGATGAACACCAGGTCAAATCTTGATAATAAGGCACTTCCCATCCTGCAAAAACAAAAGGTGGAGATTGGTTAAAAACAACAATGTACACAGTGAATGTAATAGTGTCCTATTATCAAATATCATGCTATGATTTATGCACACTTATGAAGAAGAAAGCATGTGATACAAGCTTATGATATAAAGCTAAGAGACTTTTTTTTTTTTTTTACTACGGAAGTGCTCAACTTTTTGAGGAGTGCAGGTCACCTAAGTGATTTGGTAACTTGTCCTGAACCACAATGAAATTTGATGGTTTAAAATATTTAATTTTTTTTTTTATTATGTTGAATAGCATAATGAAGATTTTAAACAATAATCTGGATCATCATTTTCTGTGGGACCAATCCCCGTTGGATGTTTACCCACTGTTTAAATCACAAAAAAAAAAAAAAAAAAAATTTTATTAAACCAGATCACCATTAAAGCAGAGCTCCACCCAAAAGGGGAAGCCACGCTTGTTTGCTTCCTCTACCCTCACCCACTGCCACATTTGGCACCTTTCGAGGGGGGGGGGAGCGGATACCTGTCAAAACCAGGTGTCCGCTCCCACTTTGAGGTAAGATCCTCACAATCATTGTGTATGGCGATCTACGAAATTTCCGGTCCCTCATCCTTTCATGCTTGTTCTCAACAATATCAAGTGTTTTGCAGCCATCCCTTGAATTGTTAAAACAAAGACTATGGACAATCTAAACAAAAAACATCACACTAGGGAAGCGCATGCCCGAATGATGCAATAAACTTCTTTCTTAAGCAAAGAAAAAATGATACATAATGCACTCACATGCTCCCTAGATAACACCAAGCTTATCACACAACTGAGAATCCACCTTCAAAACCCCTGTATGGATGCCACAATATGTAACCCATTCGGCTAAAGGCTCCTCCCCCCATGTCTGAGTGTTAGGAAGGAAAGGATGCTTGAATAAAGGAGGCCACACCCACGAAACGCGTCATAACTATTGCAACCCCTCACAGCCTCCTTTGGGTGCAGGCTGTTCTACTGAATGATTGCCGGTCCTCCATAATCCCGACAGGTGTCATACACAAGCCGCTATTGTGGCCGGCTCCCCGCTCTTCTCTATCTCTTTCCTAACACACAGACACAGGGAGAGAAGTCTTTAGCCGAGTGGATTACATGCAGTGGCATCCATACAAGGGTTCTAAAAGGTGGATTCTCACAGTTGTGTAATGAGCTTGGTACCATTCCGGGAGCATGTGAGTGCATTATGTGTCATTTTATCTTTGCTTAACCGCTTCAGCCCCAGAAGATTTTACCCCCTTCCCGACCAGAGCACTTTTTACAATTTGGCACTGCTTCGCTTTAACTGACAATTGCGCGGTCATGCAATGCTGTACCCAAACTAATTTGCGTCATTTTTTTCCCCACAAATAGAGGTTTTTTTTGGTGGTATTTGATCGCCTCTGTGGTTTTTCTTTTTTGCGCTATAAACAAAAAAAGGGCCAATTTTGGAAAAAAAAAAAAAAAAACAATATTTTTTACTTTTTTGCTATAATAAATATCCCCAAAAATGATTTTAAAAAACAAATTTCTTCATCAGTTTAGGCCAATATATATTTTTCTATATATTATTTTTGGCAAAAAAACCCGCAATAAGCGTACATCGATTGGTTTGCGCAAAAGTTATAGCGTCTACAAATTATGGGAAAGATTTATGGCATTTTCATAAATTATTTATTTTTTTTTTTTTACTAGTAATGGCGGTGACCTGCGATTTTTAGCGGTACTGCGACATTACGGCGGACACATTGTACACTTTTCACATATTTCTGGGACCAGTGACATTTATACAGTGATCGGTGCTATAAAAATGCACTGATTACTTTATAAATGTCACTGGCAGGGAAGGGCTTAACACTAGGGGGCGATCAAGGGGTTAAATGTGTTCCCTAAGTGTGTTTCTAATTTTATGGAGATAGGACTGACTGGGGTAGGAGACCAATCACTGTTCCTACTTAGTAGGAACAAACTATATGTCTCCTCTCCCCTGACAGAACAGGGATTTGTGGGTTTACACCCACAAACTCCCATGCTGGCTCTCGTGCCCACGATCGCAGGTAGCCAGCGGTGATAGCGCTCGCCAGTCACGCGCATCGGGTCACCGCCAAGCAGCGTACCCATACAAGGTTTTGCCCAGCAAAGCCATTCTGCCAACATATATCGGTGTGAGAAAGGAAAGTGGTTAATAAAGAAGTTTATTTCACTACAAGGGCATGCGCTTCCCTGGTCTGCTTTTTCACATTTGTCATTAATTAAAGCAGAGTTCCAGGCAAAAAGACATCTCTGTTTTAAACAAATGACAACCCCACCCCCCTCGTTTTTGGATATTTTTTTTTTGGTACAGGCGAGGTACATCACTTCCATGGTTGCATCCGCCCCTGCTCCTGCCCCCCACCCCCCCGCCTTCTAGGACCTGTGCCTGCGCTTGACTGGCACAGGCGCAGTAGGAAACCAGCTGTGGAGTCTGAAGGCTTCACTGCCGGTTTCCTTTACTGCCAATGCCGGATCCTGCACCCGAAGCCAATGGACAGATTGGCTTGGGGTGCCGACAGTACCGCTCCCTGGACAGGTAAGTGTCCTCTATATTAAAAGTCAGCAGTTACAGTATTTGTAGCTGCTGACTTTTAATTATTTTTTTTCTCTAATGATATTAGGTTTGAGGTCATGGGCCACATCAGGCAGCTCCGGGGGCCACAGGTTGAGCATGCCTGTTCTACTATTATACAGCAAATGTCTCCAGGTGTCAGAGATAAACCTTGTGGTAATCAGTAATTTTTTATTTATTTTTAAACAGAAAACGGTTATGTCTCGGGCGGTTTTATCAGATTTTTTACTAAAAATGTGACTGATAAAGTTATGAGCAAAATGTTCATAATACCATATGAATGTCTTCTACCTTTTGAGAGCTGTAAGTCTCAGTAAAGCTGGTGGACCCTCAGACCGTGCTTTTCCAGGATACATTGTACTATGGGACACTGGCCTATAGATGTCACTCTTACCATAATCAACTCATACAATGAACATCAGAGCCTAGGTTTGTTGAATATACTGTAAAATGCAAAGCTTTGTCAAAGTCAGGTTCAAATATAAATAAATAATTGGGTGAATATCACTCCAGCATAAAACCATTACTAGCAGACCTAGGAGTATTGGCCGTGTTCCAGAAGGAGAAATGCGTGGAAGCATAAAGTGGGTCTAGTGGGGTTTAACCCTTCACCCTTCACAAGTGCATTTGATCTCTTTACAATCCAGAGATCATATATTTCTGGGAAGAAGCTGGCACCTTTGGTGGTTTGGAAAGTTGTGAGAACTAGAGGTTTGACTTCAATGAATAAGTGCTGTATTATGTTTTAGTGTTATTGTCCTATGTTGGTCTTTTTCTCCTATTACAACTAAGAGGAGCTGTGCGTTCTAGGATGTTGGCTGTGTGCCAGAAGAGGAAATATGTGGAAACATACAGTGTGTCCGGTGGGGTTTAACCTTTTTCACAAGCGCATTTGATCTCTATAAATGCAGAGATCATATGTTTCTGGTAAAGAGTTGGCACTTTTGGTGGTCTGAAAAGTTGGGAGCACCGAATGCACAAGTCTTTTATGATGTGTTAGCAGCCCTTTGAGCTATTTGTGGACAGTGGGTGCGAACTTTATTTTTTCACATAAGTTTTATAAACAATTGCATAACTTAATTTTGAAGTGTACTTTATTTGTGTAATGAATTACATTTTTTATTGATGTAAACAGATTAGAAATATATTTGGTTGAGCACAGGAATATTCAACCCACAGACTGGTTTTCATGTGGCTTTGCACACTTGTTTTGGTTTGAAAGGAGAAGTTTACCTTTACAAAAAAAAAATTGCTGGTAAAAAAAAAAAATTGCATTTATTATTTTTTTTGTTGGGAGCCTGGAAAGTATTGCACACACAATCAGAAGATTGTGGGTGCTATGCAGGGCTCTAGCAGGCTCGGTGTGTAAGCTGCTTGGCTGTAGCAGGTTACACACTAGCGGGAAGCATCAATGAACTGCCACAGCGCTCAACAGCACAGTGGTAGTTCATTGAAAACTACAAACTGACAGCCACAAAAGCTGCCGGGGTCTTGTCATTTTCCATTCATAGAGCACTGTGAAAGGATGATGCGGCCGGCAGGCAGAGCCCCGCACGGCCGCACCTTTTACAGACTGTGACAGCTAGCAGGAGGGAGAAGACCCCCACTAGCTTTCAGGCTGGGGGTTCGGGGGAAAAGGGGGCTGGTGCATCTGGAACATTTTACATGTTACACCCTGAATATGAGTGCAACATGTAAATTGTTACAAAAGTGAAGTTATCCTTTAAAGATAAAATACATTACCTTCCATTTCTGACTACCTGAAGTTGCAATTTCCCTGGCCATTATGCCAATTGTATGGCTTCCTCAGTCAGGGGTTCTAAAGATCAGAGGTCCTAAATTCACTAGCTGAATACTTGTTTCAGGCCAGTGCTTTAACATGCTGAAACCAGAGGATCAGGATGACCGCCTAGCAGGCAACCAGCAATTACAGAAGCAGGTCAGTGATAGCCGTCTATGTATTACTTTTGTCCTCTTGGGAATCCTTCCCTTTAATTGTCAGAGTACTTACTTCAAATTTTCAGAGACGGTTTTGCCTTTGTTGTAGTGCCCACCCACTGGGTTAGCAGCAGCAATGATGGATGTCCTGGCGGGTAAGGTGCAAACAATTCCAGCCTTGGCAAGACTAATACTCTGTTGTTCCATAGCTTCTAGTAGAGCCTGATGCTGATTACCCATCTTGTCAAACTCATCAATTCCACATATACCTGAATATTAAAAAATAATAATAATAAAAAAAAGAAATTAAATCAGGGGCTTAAAAATGGCAAAAACAAAATTATTGCTCACAGTAAGAAATTGCCTGCTTTCATTTATGGTTTTATTTGGCTTCTTTAGCAGAGAAGCTGAGCATATCACTTCTAAAAATAAAAAGCCAGAAGCTCAGATATTTTAAGGATTATGCATTCAATTGGAAAAGTGGGACAGTTGCCCAAAAAGGAAAGCAGCTTCTCGTTTCACTTTCCCAGCAAATGGAAAATGTAATCTAATTGGTGGCAAAGGGCAGCAGTTCCACTTTTGTTGCAAGTTTATGTGCTATTATAAAAAAGGAAAAATAAGATTTTTGCACTCGCCAATAAATCCTATTCTTAGCATCCTGCCCCCCTACAGGAGGCTTGGATGATGGGAAATAAAAAATTGTAGAGCAGCCCAGGATATCCCCTCCTACTACCAAGCTTACCTCACTTTTGGAGAGCACGGTCATAAACAGAGGGGTGGGGCCTGTGTTCCTTAATAGACTTCAAGAAAATAATTTTATGGGCAGGGTCACTAACTGGCAGTAAAGGAGTCCTAAAGCAAAGCATAGGAACTGCTGATGCACTGAAAAGATGGGGACATGAAGGAAAGTATCTGATGTCCACAGAAGCCAGAAAGTCTTCCTGGTGAAGGGAAGCGATGACAGGTTTGGTGGATACCATGCAAAACTTCTGTACATGAATGAAGACATACAGGAGCTCCGACATCCAAGTTGGGGTGGATGACCCCTTTGGGTTTGGGAACCGTAAACAGGTTGGAGTAAAAACCCCTGAAACCATTCTGCCACTGGAACCGGGGCAATTACAACTTGTTCCAGAAGACCCGAGAGGGCTCAGTGTAGATTTGCTAATCAGTGCGGTGACACAGGAAGGTTGGAGGCGAGAAGGGACATTGAGTAAATGGCCAGTTTGTAGCTCCTGGATACCACCTCCTGCACCCAAGCATCTGACACACAAGCTGCCCCCCCCCCACTCTGGAAAGTGAGAAGATCTTGAAATCTGTTTCTGAGGCTTCTTCTGTCGAGGAAGATTGGTGCTTGTTCTTGATAAAATTATCAAGGAGCATGTCCAGAAATATTTTTTGTCCCTCGAAGGCCATGCAGATCAAATGCTTCTTATGCAAAGCTTCCGCAGTTTAGCACTTTAGCCAAAGTGCCTTACACATATGTACATGTGTATGTTCAAGAAACAGGTAATCAACCGCTGTACTGGTCTAAAAAAAAAAATGTAAAAAAAGGGATTTTGACTAATCAGTGTTTGCCAAAGTATAGTCTGTTGCCCCTTGGAAGACATCGCAGACGAAACACGAAGGCTGAGCCTAGCGATGACGTCAAGACGTCCGTCTGGAGAACCGGCGGTGGACGCTTGTGATATGCTCTCGGCTTGTTCTTGTTTGTAAGTACATACAGTTATCTTTGGAATGTACTTCACTATTGGTTTTTTTCCTCGCTCTTCTCTCTTGGTTTATATGATACTGACCGCTATTTATGTGAGTTACATCCAGTGGGGATCTGAGCAGTGTCTTTGGAAACAAAGAAAGCCAAGCCATTTTTCGCAATGTGGGATTGAGTATGGTTACCATACATACACTTGGGATTTGTCCCTAAAGCGCTGTCAGACCTCCTTACATTTGCGGCCTGAGAATTTGGCAAGCAGCTGCGTGTCTTTATGGTGGCTGGTGCACAACATTGGTGTGAAGAAATAATTTCATCTCACGGTGTACTTTATAATGTATAATTTTTATTAATTTTGGGATCTGTGTATTTGGGGCTATTTAAATTGTTTTTTTGCCTCAAATATTTGAATATGTTGATTCGATTTATAGTGGCAGCGCAAAATATTTTTGTTTACTTGTAAAGTAAATTTATTGCCAGGATCAAGTTAAAAGCAGAAACTGCCAGAGAAAACAGGGCTTTAAAAAGGGCTTCCAACCACTTATTGGTTGGGTCCTTATAGAAAGGGCTTCCAACCACATATTGGTTGGGTCCTTGAAGACAGTTGCATCCTCCACTGGTATAATATTGTAGGGGTCTTGTTAAGACATAAAAGGGCAAATAAACGTTTGGGGGAGATATTAACTTATCAAGATGCAAATAACTCTGATTTGGGCCATAAAGTCTTAACCATGGTAAAGACCTTAACCTAAAAAGGGCAGATTACCCAACCCCAGCCATACCTGATGGAGCTACAGAGGACTTTGAGGACGCAACACACTACGAGCAGAGATCATCATGACTTCATGATGGCGATTGCAGCAGGTGAGCTAAAAACAGCCCTGGAACTCACCAAAGTCTCTGTAGGCAGGCAGCAGTAGGGAGATGCTTTAGACCAGGGTCTCCAAACTTTCTAAACAAAGGGTCAGTTTACCTTCCTTCAGACTTCAGGGGGGCTGAACTGGTCAGTGGGAGTAGAAAATGCCCTTGCATAATTGGGAGTAAACCATGTCCCATCATTGATGTCAGTTGGAGGAATTGTGCCCCATCGTTGGCGTCAGTGAAGGGGGAATATTGCCCCATCATTGGCGTCAGTGGAGGGGGAATATTGCCCCATCATTGGCATCAGTGGAGGGGGAATAGTGCCCCATCATTGGCATCAGTGGAGGGGGAATAGTGCCCCATCATTGGCATCAGTGGAGGGGGAATATTGCCCCATCATTGGCATCAGTGGAGGGGGAATAGTGCCCCATCATTGGCATCAGTGGAGGGGGAATAGTGCCCCATCATTGGCATCAGTGGAGGGGGAATAGTGCCCCATCATTGGCATCAGTGGAGGGGGAATAGTGCCCCATCATTGGCATCAGTGGAGGGGGAATAGTGCCCCATCATTGGCATCAGTGGAGGGGGAATAGTGCCCCATCATTGGCATCAGTGGAGGGGGAATAGTGCCCCATCATTGGCATCAGTGGAGGGGGAATAGTGCCCCATCATTGGCATCAGTGGAGGGGGAATAGTGCCCCATCATTGGCATCAGTGGAGGGGGAATAGTGCCCCATCATTGGCATCAGTGGAGGGGGAATAGTGCCCCATCATTGGCATCAGTGGAGGGGGAATAGTGCCCCATCATTGGCATCAGTGGAGGGGGAATAGTGCCCCATCATTGGCATCAGTGGAGGGGGAATAGTGCCCCATCATTGGCATCAGTGGAGGGGGAATAGTGCCCCATCATTGGCATCAGTGGAGGGGGAATAGTGCCCCATCATTGGCATCAGTGGAGGGGGAATAGTGCCCCATCATTGGCATCAGTGGAGGGGGAATAGTGCCCCATCATTGGCATCAGTGGAGGGGGAATAGTGCCCCATCATTGGCATCAGTGGAGGGGGAATAGTGCCCCATCATTGGCATCAGTGGAGGGGGAATAGTGCCCCATCATTGGCATCAGTGGAGGAGGAATAGTGCCCCATCATTGGCATCAGTGGAGGGGGAATAGTGCCCCATCATTGGCATCAGTGGAGGGGGAATAGTGCCCCATCATTGGCATCAGTGGAGGGGGAATAGTGCCCCATCATTGGCAACAGTGGAGGGGGGAATAGTGAACCATCATTGGCGGAATAGTGCCCCATTATTGGTTTCAGTGGAGGGGGGGATAGTGAACTATTATTGGTGTCTGTGGAGGGGGAATAGTGCCCCATCATTGGTGACTGAGGAGGGGGAATAGTGCCCCATCATTGGTGTCTGCTAGCAAAAACTGATAGTAGGAATGGTTATCCTGGGCTGGCCTACAGTTTTTTTTGTTCTCCCTCCCTCCCGTAGGTGGCTGTATAACCCCAAGGTTAAACCATGATTATTATCTCCTGTGCTTACGAGCCAATATACAAATAAAAGTATGCAAATGTTATTATGGTACAATTTAATCAATTTTCCCAATCACTCCTTGCATAAGGAGCTTTTGAAAATTTGGAAGCAAATGTCTCTGTGTTACAACATACAAGTTGCAGAGGACAATAACACTTCTCATACCTTGGTCTCCCAAAATAAGAGCTCCAGCTTCCAAGGCAAAATCTCCTGTTGCGCTGTCCCTGGATAGGGTCACGGTCAATCCAGAAGTCGTAGTTGTGTTTCCACAAACATAGATGCCACGAGGGGCCACATTACAAACTGCCTGCAACATGATAATATATGGATCACAAAGCTCTTTATTTGGAAAATAATTTAGCGTAAATGTGTATCAAAACAAGCATTCCCTAGTATTTTTTTTTTAACAAAGCCTTTTCAATAAGACAAAAGCATAATCAGAAGTTATCCATACCTGTAACATCTGACTTTTTCCCAGTCCAGGATCTCCAACCACAAGCATGTGAGGATCTCCACGAATGGGAATTCTATTTTTATCATCCACGTATTTTTGACAGCCTCCAAACAGAGCAAGTGATAACCCGGCTTTAACCACCTGTAGAAAAAAAAAAAAAACTTTCACCGTATACTGTAAGTACATATTACCAAACATGTTAGCACACAAAGTGTGAGACTTACTAAGCTTTGGAAGCTTACTCCCAGCTTAGAGGGGGTTTCTTCTATAAGTAATAAAGTAACAAACCCCCCCCCCATTTTTTTTATTTAATCGGGCGATAGTTGTATTTCTATACACATTTCAATAGTACTAATCCCTTAACAACTTGACTTCCAGAAGATCTATCCCCCTTCATGACCATCCCATTTTTTGTTACGCACTGCGTAACTTTAACTGAAAATTGCGCGATCGTGCAACGCTGTACCCAAACATTTAAGTCCTTTTTTTCCCCCACAGATAGACCTTTGTTTTGGTGGTATTTGATCACCACTGGGCTTTTTTATTTTTTGCGCTATAAACAAAAAAAAGACCAACACTTTTGGGGAAAAAAAAAAAAAGATTTTTTTTTTACTTTCTGCTATAAAAACAAATCCAATAAAAAAAAAAGTCCAAAAAAATTAAATCTCTTTATAAATTTAGGCCAATATGTATTCTGCTACATCATTTTTGGTAAAAAAAAAAAACCCCAATAAACGTATATTAATTGTGCAAAAGTTATAGCGTCTACAAACTATGGTATATATACTGGAATTTGTATTTATTTTTAAATTTTATTTTACTATGCAGCTTGGTCCAAATGAACTATTTAAAAGTTGAATTAAACCATGGAGCTCAGCTTTAAATCTTTGAAGGGTCATATACAAATTCCTTTTCATAGTCAGCCTCAAGTACACAACCAAATCATAAGCAATACTGGCAGAAGGGAAGTGGAACCCCCTCAGTGTCATCATCAAGAAGGGTTTAAAATCAGGTTTACTTTACCCTGAAGAACGCATTTCAAGCAAATGGCATGTAGAGAGATTAACCATTGGCGTATTTATATTTTTTAATTTTTTTTTTTAATTCAAATGATTAAAAAGTTTTATGAATTTTCAGCTATACTATACTATACTATACATTTACTATTCAGGCTGCCAATTCCTTTGGAAAATATAATTTGGCCTTGACTGAATCTGACAATAGAGATGTTATTCATAACACATATTTAATAATGAACATAAAATGTATTCTTTTGATCACACTAGAATTGTAGGCAACCCTTTAGAGACAAAACATACAGTACATTGCATTCCAAGTTTATAATGGTCATGTAAATATGGCAGCTCACCTCATGTCCATATATCATGGGGCAAAGAGAGCTAAGAACAAAAACACAAATAAAATTAATTTAATTCAGACTTATAACTGAAAATTGTTAATCATACATGTTAAAACGGAACTAAACCCAAACATTTAATGGAATGTAACTGTCACATTCATTGTGCTTTAAACCAAACTGTCAAACCATCAAATGGCTGGTGTCATAATGCATCACAGGTGTAGCACCAGGGCAGTTGAAGATCAAACAGAGGCCAAGATGGCGGCTTCCTTGGCTATATAACAATAGGAGGGTTTAGTTCCCCTTTAAAGTGTTCCTTCACCTTTGGTCCTTTTAAAATCCCTCCTCTTTTCTGTCCAGTGCGCTTCTGGGATGGACCAGATTGATTTTGATTGGTCTGCATCTGCACAGCGAATCATTCTGGTCTGTCCCAGAAGCACTGCACAGAGAGGAGGGGAATGTGCAATAAATATGTCGGACACGTATGGGTGGAAGTAAACCCCCAATGCAAAGAAGCATTGGGAGTTTACAAGAGTACAGCTGTGTTCAGCCATTCACTTGTATGCATGCAGCTCCCTGTGTGCGGGAAAGGGATGGGAAATTTACACTAGGCATAAAAAATGCTACCAACTGTCTGTGTGCATAAAACGTCAATTCTTTAAAAAGAACATTAAACTTGCGTTTTACAAGGAAAACAGTCACATGCAGAGCTGCCACCAATTAAATATTAAAGACATTGTACACATTCAAATGTTTTAACTCGGTATTTGTGTAGTTCTATTATCCGTTTTGTTTGTTTGCCTTATCTTGTAATGTTTTCACATGTTAAGGTTGCAGTTTGTAGTGTCAAGGCTGATCAATTCCTCCATGTCCATGTATTCATTCACCTAGCTTGTCCCTATTTAAAAGAGGGTCAGGACAACTTCCTGTTCCTAGTCACACGGCATCCAATGCATACACTGCCATCCGCTCTGTGTCACATCACAAGTATGAGAGTGCTAATGCATTTTAACAAAAAAAAAAAAAAATCACACATCTTCCAGCTACAAATTACAGCAGGGCTGGCCAGGGAACTAGGAAGACTCTGGATTGAGAGCAGCTGCTCCTCCTGACTCCTTCAGTGGGCTGGTGTCCCTGTTCTCCACCATGCCTTGTCTCTACCTGAAGAGCTGCCACACCACTGCCAGCCTGGATATGGTTTGCGCTAAGAAATTGGCTGCTTCCCTACTACAGGTTACAGGTATGTAGTCATGTCCCTGCTGATCACTGGGGGGCGAGGGGCTGACAGGTGGACAAACAATGCCTGGGGATTGGGGAGGGCGCCATTCACCTGAGGGCATGGGGGGCACTGACTGCTCTGGGCATGGGGGTGGCAATAGATGGTGACAGGGAGCACCCATATAGGGGACTTTTTCATCAAGACACAGCACAAGGTGACCAGACAGAGGACATTCAGTAAATGATCACACAGGTTGGTAGGTTACATCTGGCTCTGTGATTTACTGTTACTGTACAGTACATAGCCTGTGTCCCTCTAATAATAAATTGTAATGTCAGCCTTATCCCTGTCTTTTCACAGTGCCGTAGCGCACCTCTCAACCCTGCACTCTGTACGTAGCGCACCTCTCAACCCTGCACTCTGTACGTAGCGCACCTCTCAACCCTGCACTCTGTACGTAGCGCACCTCTCAACCCTGCACTCTGTACGTAGCGCACCTCTCAACCCTGCACTCTGTACGTAGCGCACCTCTCAACCCTGCACTCTGTACGTAGCGCACCTCTCAACCCTGCACTCTGTACGTAGCGCACCTCTCAACCCGGCACTCTGTACGTAGCGCACCTCTCAACCCGGCACTCTGTACGTAGCGCACCTCTCAACCCGGCACTCTGTACGTAGCGCACCTCTCAACCCTGCACTCTGTACGTAGCACACCTCTCAACCCTGCATACAGGGGTATGTACGTAGCATACCCCTAAATCCTGCACAGTACACTCAACCCTGAACTCTGTACGTAGCATACCCCTCAACCCTGCAGTTTGTACACAGTGCGCACCCCTCACCCTTAAGTTCCTCCCACTGCTATAAGTTTGACCATGCCCACATTTTGCCGCGCTATGCGCACCGCAGCTCACTCCTTCCTTCAAGTGTCCCTCATTCTGAAGTTCAAAAGTTGGGAGGTATGCCACTGTGCCATAGGGACAGTGGGGCCTGCTCATCCACCTCCATTCAGCCTACAGAATTGGCCATTAGGGGATGGACTGCTTAGCCAGAGGACCATGTGGATGCCAGGTTAGAGAGGAAGGCCCAGAGCATTGCTGAATACCTCCCACTTGGTTAGGACAGAGTATGTGAGATTGATCACCATGAGGAGGACATCTGCAGTATTCATGTGCTGAGGTTTGTACATGTCTGCTAGTCTCTCACTTGTAGCACAGGTAAATAAAGCATCATTTTGGGTACAAAGGCTGTGGCATGTTACTATGTACAAAGTGAGTAGAGTCAAGTTTTAAGCTCCTCCCACTGTTAGCGAAGTTTGCAATACCCACAAAGACTGAACCCCCCCAGGAAAAATAAAATATCTACGACCCTGTTTCTAGGGACTACTTTTACATTTGATTTTTAATTGTATTTAAAATATTTAACAGCCTGCTGAGTCATTATGAAAGTTTCATCCAGTAAATGACAGGAAGGTAAAAGGCAATTGTTAAAAAAAGAAATGTAAGAAAGTTAATGCCACCAGACTTTAGAGACAATATTCTGCTTAGTAAAAGAAATGCCTAACGATTGAGTTAATGGACACATAAATCATTAATGCCAACTCACAACAAGGAGCCATAATGGCAGCGATATGCAGTGTATACTTACTTGACTATTAATTTGAAGAGACTCTCCTGAGCCTGGATTTCTTGAATAGCGTACAGGTCTTTCAGAGAAAAATCCATAGCTGCCCCATGCCTGGTGCTCTCCTCTGTGTCTTTTGCTTTCTGACCTTTGCTGTTACTGACTGAATTTGCCTCGATGTACAACAGAAACATGCATTTATTGTTTTTATTTTTAAACCCTCCTACACAAAAGAAAATAATAAAAATTAGATTTGAAATTATTCAGTAAATGGCTTACCCAAAAGTCTTACTAAACCCACAACAGTAATATCAGTCTGTATATGCAGTAAAGCATGCTGGTTATATTCACCGTGGAACCTAAAGGGTTAATCCTCTGCAAAAAGGCTGCATGAACCTGTCTTCTCTAATCCTCCTCTTCTTTTACTGTCCCCAATCCATCTGCTGATAGCACAGAGCCATAGGAGGCACTTTGCACATGCTCAGTTTGGTGTGTATTGCTAGAGAGTTTTTTTTTTTTTTTTTTTTTTGGAGGTTGCATGTGATCAGCACAGGGCCAATCAGCACTGTCCAGACAAAGGGAGCCTCATAGGACAGTCCGAGGAGAATGAAGACTCATACATGTTTTAACCAGACACTGATAGAAGTCATAAGACTGCTATATACGGCTGATGAGAAAAGATATTTAGCAGTTTATATTTATAGAGTAGTTTATACGCACGCTATCTCCTATGCAAAGACCAACGTACGCCTACGGCGGTTTGCGCAGGAGAGCCGACCAACAACAGCATAATAACTGAGGCTGGTCGGCAAGTGGTTAAAGCACTGTATGCATTCAAAAGGCCTCATTCACATGGGGAGATTACACCCAAGGAAAGGCCTTGTTATACCGGGATGGGGATACACAGGTGTTGTGTACATCCCCCATGCCAGCAGTTCCCTTTTCTTTTTTTCTTTGCTGCTGTGAGCAGACTTCCTGTTAGAGGGTGGCCTTGTTTGTTCTCTATGGTTCCACTGTATATAGGAGCATAGCCATCCTCTCTTGGTTTGCTCCTGAGATGAGCTAGGGCAGGGGTGCCCAACTGGTGGCCTGCGGGCCACATGTGGCCCACGAAGCCCTCTGATGTGGCCCGCGACCTGCTGCTCTGGGATGCCGGGTCAGCAAGCCCAGATCGTGGGTTGCCGACCCGCAATCCCAGAGCATCAGTGTTGTGGATCAAGCCGACAGTAGAGGATGCAAGTGGTTGCAGAGGGAGCAGAGGAGCCAATGTTTCCCCTTTAGTGCCGGCTTCTGTGCCAGGCGGAGTGATGCCAAATGCACTCCGCCTGGGACAACAAAATTTTCTACAGCCAGCGATTCACGCAGATGCAGAAAGTGAAGGAAGGTCAGTTTATGAAAATCAGTTTGTGCATCACAGCAATCATAGCAAAGGGTATAATATCAGAGTTTGGGCATATAGGAGTAAGACTGGGGCGGGCGTCGGCGGTAAAGCGGCTATTTTTAGCGCCACTTTACCGTCGATAGCGGGGCGGTTTTAACCTCCGCTAGCGGCCGAAGAAGGGTTAAATCTGCCCGCAAAGTGCCGCTGCAGCGGCGCTGCTTTGTAGGAGCGGTATACCCCGCTCCTACAGCGCTGCAAAGATGCTGCTTACAGGACTTTTTTGACCGTCCTGCAAGCACACGGGCTAGAGAGGCTCTTTACAAGCGCTATTTTTAGCGCTGTAGCGCCTGTAAAGCACCTCAGTGTGAAAGTAGCCTAATAGTTTTGAAATGGTTATTAGGCTGCTTTCACACTGATCCACAGGTGCAGCCCAGCGCACCTGCAAGTTACCTGCACTGAGCCATAGACTTCTATTATATCCTGTGGGTTTGATGTGATTTCTGAAAGTGCACCACACCCGCAAGATATAATAGAAGTCTATGGCCAAGAGCAGCAAACCGTCAGGTAAAGCGAAGCAGCCTTAGGCCCCTTTTACATGATCGGTCCTATTGGGTCCACCTGTCCGTTTTTCAGGCAGACCTGCCTGAACCCTCTATTCACCTCTATGGAGCGCCAGATGTAAACGGTCCATTTACACCCGCCTACCTCCAATCCGATCCTCTTAATAAAAAGAAAAAAAAAATGGAAGGGGATTAGTTCCCATCAGTCTCGATGGATCAGAGGGCCCATAAAGCAGAGCGGACCCGGCCTTTTATCTGCCTGCTACGTTCTGCTAAGCTGGCAATCGGCAGGCAATTTTCCTGCTGAGCAAGCGGATTCCGCCCCATGTGAAAGCAGCCTTAAAAGGGGGCTCAGGACAGTACGGGTACGTTTACATTTGCATTTTTGGCGTGGGGGGTGATAAAACCCCATAGTTGAGACATGTTTTTACCACATGCCTCCAACTAATGGTGTAGCGCCAGGGATCTTAATGGCAATCCCCCACCCCATGCTCCAGGAGGCCCCGTACAGCCTCCCTGTCACATTCTGTTTTACACTTGGGCTGGAGGAGCGACATATACAGGAACCAATTCTCTCCATTTTCCTCCTGCAACTGCTGAAAGTTGGCTTCTCCTCCTCTCCCTTCCTCAGGCATTCAGTGGCTGCAGGAGGAAAATGTTCATTATGCAATTTAAAAGAAAACAATTTAAATTTTAAAACATTTGAGTTCATTGTGGCCCGCGGCTGGTTACCAAATTATCTAAAGTGGTTGTTAACCCACTTGGTGTTGTTGCTACCATCCTCTCTGTAATTATAAATGTGCTACACTGCATGTGTTTTCTAAAAAAATCTGCTGCTAAATATCTTATTTCATAGCGCCAATCGGCGCTTATGTGTCCGGCCGTCTCTCTTGAGCTGACAGGAAAGTGGGCGGAGCCAAGAAACCCCTGCTGATGTCAGCCGGGAGGAGAGGAGAGGAGAGAGACAGCCTGTCATGTAACCACCGCTATAAAACAAGGTGCTTAGCGGCAGATTTTTTTTTTTTTTTTTAGAAAACACATGCAGTGCAGCACATCATTTAATATTGCAGACAGGATCGTAGCAATAATAATATCTTATGATACCAGCAGGAAGGGGTGCGGCCCTGGTACTAGCTAACAGGCAGGGAGGGGAGGGGGGAGGAGGACACAGACACAGGAGAGCAGGCTGTGGATAACGGAGGCACGTAAACTGACCACGGTGTCAGGGCTCAGCAGCCATGATATACTGTGGTCAGTTTACATAGGGGAGGGTGGAAACTGGCAGGATCAGCCAGATTTTTTTAGGTTTTACAGGGGGCCAAATGACACAGCACAAGCACTGTGCTGTATAACATGCTTTAAAGGAGCAGGATTCTTTTTTTTTTTTTTTTTTGGGTTAAACGCCCTCATTTTTAAAATGGTTGAGCACCCTTGAACTAAGGACTATGGGATTTGTAGTGTGCAATGTGCATATGACTAAAACTAGCACGCACCACTTAATCCAAACAAACTGAAGCAAAGGGAAAAAGGAGAGGTTCAGAAGCTCACAGAGGATGTTCCAAGAAGGCAGAAAAACACAATAAGAAACAATTTCATGAAAAATAGATTACAGGGCCATTAAGTAGTTGGAGTTTATGGTTAATCTTTGGAGAATTAGAATATCATTTAATGACACTTTAAAATTAGATTTTACCAAATCACTTAAATCTCATATAAGCAGCTTTCATTAAAATAATGCCTGGTGATCCAGCCATGAAGATCCATGTTCAGGGTTTTAAAGTTATAGAGTAACAATGCTCTGTCCCTGTCCCCTCATTGTGCTCATAACACAGGCTTCCAATGGAGACTACAAGTGGCCGTTTCAACACACATTACAACATGGTCCCCTGTTTTCACCATCAGGAAACCTTCCCTGAGAAATTTCTATGCAGCCATTAATAGAGTGCATGTAAACAGACAGGGTCACAAGAAGCTGCAGGATATCAGCAGGACTGAGATGCAAAGAAAAATCCTAACAATGTGTATTTTATTTAAAAAAAAAAAAAAAAAAAAGCACTGGAAATTGTATATGATACATTGTGCTGTCAAAGCAAAAGTCATTTATTTATGGTGTACATATACTTTAAAGCTGAAGTCAAGCTTAAAAAAAAAATCTCCATAGCTTTAGTAATTTACCTATAAGTCCACTTTCACACTGACGCGCTTTACAGGCATTTCAGCGCTAAAAATAGCGCCTGCAAAGCGTCTCTCCTGTCACTCCAATGTGAAAGCCCGGATGCTTTCACACTGGGGCGGTGCGCTTGCAGGACGCTAGAAAAAGTCCTGCAAGCAGCATCTTTGGGGCAATTTAGGAGCGCTGTGCTCCTAAACCGCCCCTGCCATTGAAATCAATAGCCAGGGTTGCCGAAGCGTCTGCAAAGCACTTATTGGCCGCTAGCAGGGGTTAAAAGTGCACCGCTAGCGGCCGAAAAGTGGTTTAGCGGCGCATTGCCACTGATGCCCCCACCACCTCAGTGTGAAAGTGCCCTAATGGAGTGTTTCAAGAGAGAGAAGTAGGAGTTTTAAAAGGTGCAAATGAATCAATACTGAAAACAAATTTGAAAATGTATAGATTGTATTTAATAAACATCATTTAAAATACTATATTAAAACCAACATGACTAAATTCATACGGTCATTGTACAAAAGTTTGTCGACTCTTTTGAACAATGATCGCATGAATTTAGTCATGTTGGTTTTAATATAGTATTTTAAAATGATGTTTATTAAATAAAATGTATATATTTTTTAATTTGTTTTCAATATTGAATAATTTGCAACTTAAAACTCCCACTTCTACTTCTCCCTCTTGAAATGTTTCTACTATGGGGAGGTGGTGCATGTGTTTAAGACCTCCTATCCTTGAGTTAAATTTATTATGGGGTATGGGGTGTGGGATGGAGGCAAAAAGAAAAAAACTTTTGGCTGTTGACAGGTTTACTTTATAAAAGAGGCCTCTAATAAACAGTACTGGTCTGTGTTTACCAAAGGTTGCCACCTACCATCTTTGACATTAGACACTTTAACCACCCCTGTGATGGTCACCATATCTCCAGGAACACAGCTATCTACTAAATCCTGGATCAGTTCACATTCAACTGTCCTTGGAATTCTCCCGGCTTCCCTCTGATCATCCAACATCAGCTCCTGGACTCTGTAACAACAAACAGCTTTATGAAGCAAATGAGATTGTCAAATGATGAGGATGTTGTTAAAAAAAAAGTATCACTGACACAAAACAGGATTAAGAAGATTACAGTTTTTGAAAATACTTGCTAGGATAATGAAAGAATATGAAAACTCATACAGGGGATATACATTGTACCAATATATAATGTTGCAGTGGAAGGGAAAAAGTAAAGTCCTTTCTTAAAACACACAATAAAGACATTCTGTTCAATGTCTCCTCAGCGTACACACTAAAGCAGGGGTAGGCAACGGTGAAGAGCTAGAGATCTACCTGAACAACACGGGAGAAGTCAAAGATCACCAGGCACAGTGTTGCCTCCTCACACCCGATTTAAACCTCTTAATTGCCGTACGACCGTGTCACAATCGTAAGCATTGCATGGCAATTATGGGATATTGCCGCCTCACCACCTGTCAAACACACTTGGATCGCTTTTCAGAGGAGCCGTAGTACCTGCTGCACTTGTGAATAATGCCCTTTGTTGCATTCGGCAGCAGCACCCTTCTGGCTCATTCACACATAAAGCTAGGGGGTGGTACGGTTTAATTGCGGTTTTACTGCCCCAATCCCTCCGCTCTTTAGCTGCTGAGGCGGCAGCAGGAATTAAACCCCCTGTTGCTTTTGGTGGGTGCTACTGCCTGCCAATTGTGACCTATTCAAGTAAATGGGGCCACTCTGAAAGCACCCAGCAACTGCACACTTCAAGGGGTTAAACTTTCACACTGATGGGCTTCGATTTACCTGCCCTGCAGGTGCAGCTCAGTGCATCTGCGACTTTCCTGGGTTAGCTGTGCTTGGACATAGACTTCTATTATATCTTGCAGGTGTGGTGCACTTTCTGAAACTCCTGCATTCAGAAAAAGTCTATGGCTAAGCTTCAGCTAACCCGCAGAAAAGCTGCAGGTACACTGCACTGCACCTGCTGTGTGGGTAAACCACAGCACATCAGTGTGAAAGCAGCCCTATACTATTGTGCCCGGTGTATTGCTTCACACTGACCTAAAAAATCTCTTCTTTCCTGCTGCTGGCATCACTCTGGAGACCGCTAGCCGGGATAAAAGGTGGGGTGCAGTTGGTATCACTCCACATGGGACAGAAGCCAGCACTACAGAGGCATATGTGGCTCTTGCTCTCTAATACAGCTCCAGCTTTACAAGTAGTCCCTCTGCATTGCATTCTGTTTTATGCTCTGGGATGGCAAGTCAGCAAGCCCAGACCGCGATCTACCAGTCACCTGTCCACGATCTACTGGTAGATCATGATCTACAGGTTGCTGACCCCCTCCCTATAGTATGAGGGTCTATCAGGATAAAAGACCTTTCTTAGGGATTGTTTACATGGCACTCTCTGAAAAGCGTTGCATGGTGGAATCGTTATTCAGAGGGCAGTAGAGCAGAGGCTGCAAGGCAAAAATCGGGGCCATACCTCTGCCTCTTAAATTGGGATTTTTAGCAGTTTTTTTTTTTTTTTGCAGCCAAACTGGAATTTTGAATGAGAATACTCTACCTTGTGATGCACCGATACTGAGTAATTTCATGAGTACTCGTGAAAATGCTCCCAATACCGAAACCAAATACTTTGCAGTGAGATTTGCGTCCATACAAAATGAAATTGCCCCAGTGGAAGGCCTATTGGTCGAAACGCGTTGGACGCATTCAGCATCCTCCTTGTTGCCCACTTGTTTTTAAAAAATATTTTTGTGATCACAGTTTTATTGTAAATCAGGCTTTTTAGCAATAAAAAACCCACCGTTTTCATCTACACTATGTGGAGGCTTCTCATTTTTTCTCCACATAACATCTGAGAGAAAACCCACTTCAAGTTCATGTGAGAGGCCTCACTTCCTCCGATCCTGCTCCTTGGCTATCTTCTGTGAGGATCCCCCCGGTGAATCCAGGACATCCATGCAGAGTTGGACCCAGAAGGTTCCAGAGTCGGGATATCCGTTCCACAGCCCCAAGGGGCACCCCGCTTTAGTGATTTCCTGTCGCTGACAAGGGAATCCAATCCATCCGGTAAGAGTTTTCTACACACTATTTCTATCAGGATTCATACAGCTGACGGATGTGTCTTCGCTGGGAGATTTAAAGAGTTGCCTATGTTTGAACATCTGCTGTTTGATATATTCACTCACCTTTATCAGTGGGACACTTTATAATCACATTTGTTCACTTATTTGAACTTTATTTGTTTGTGTTGAGAGACTTACGTTTTATTTATTGCATTGATGGTGTCATTATTCATTAATACACCCCCCTTCATTTGTGTTTTTTTTCCACAGTTTATGCGCTACATTTCTTTTTACAGCATACAAAATGAAAAGCTGCAAATCTCACTGCAAAGAATTACGTGCGTTTTGAACAGGAACGTGGTGCGATTCCTGTCCGAGTTGCATGCAGTTACCCGCACCGCTCCTGTGTAAACCAAGGCTGATCATATTGAAGTTCACACAGGAGCAGTGCAGGAAACCTATCTGCATGATGGCAACCACCAGCTCCCGCTCCCATCTGACTGTTGACATCTGCGGCTGTGGCTCCTCCTGCCTCTCCCATGGCTTTGTCCCCCACCCCCACCCTCCAGTGGTTCGAGCCATCTCCCTCTAGGGCTGATAATACAGACTACATTGATTCTTATTGGTCAGCACCGTCACATGGACAGCGCTGACCAATCAGAAGCCATCTAGCCCGTACTGTTAGGAGAGGCGAGAGAAAGCCACAGGAATTTCAAATTCCCGGACCGGTGAAGTGCCTTTTCTGATAGCGGAGGATCGCGGCAATCTGGTATACAGCGGGACTGGGGTGGGGGTCCAGTGGATGGCTCGAACCACTGGAGACTGGTGGGGGAAGAGCTGCTGGATGCTGGGGGGGAACAAAGCCAAGGTAGGAGGCAAGAGTCGCCGTGGATGGCCACAGTCTGATGGGAGCCGGAGCTTGTGGAACCCGTCATACAGGGAGGTTTCCCCGCTCCTGTGTGAACTTTAGGCTCAAAATCACTATGACAAGACTGGGTTCACACAGGAGCGGTGGGGAAACCGCATGCGATTCGGAACAGGAATCACACTGTATTCCTGTTCAAATTGCATGTAATTCTTTTGTATAGACGCAAATCGCACCTCAAAGTATCAGTACTCTAGTATCGGCGAGTACTTGACCAAAAGTACCGATACTCGTACGCTTCGAAAAAAAAAGAAAGAAAAAACAAAAAAAGGTATCGGTGCAACCCTAAGGCCTCTTTCACATGGGGGATCCGTATGTCCGTTTTTCATCCTTCCGTTTTCAGATGAAAAATGGACATACATGTATCCCTATGGAGCGTCGGATGTCAGCGGTGACATGTCCGCTGACATCTGACCCACTCCGATCCGAAAAGTGTAACGGAGGAAAACCCTACTTTTTCATCCATTTTCGGATCGGATGACGACGGACACTACGGTCCGTCATCATCCGATCCCCCATAGGGGAGAGCAGCGCTCTGACAGGTCCGTCGCTGCACAGTGTGCAGCGATGGACCTGTCATCTTCCTGCTCAGCGGGGATCGGCGGAGCGATCCCCGCTGAGCAAGCGGGTGTTCACGGGGCGGATCATCACTGATCCGCCCCGTGTGAAAGAGCCCTTACAGTGCCACAATTGTGGGCCAAGCAGTTGCGGTGTGGGTGTGGTCCAATTCACTTGTATAAATTTTGCTACACTGTGACCGCATGGGACATTGGCAATGTATCTTTTAAAAGCACAGTATTATTGATATGACTTTTTTCTTTCAAACCACAATATTTCACATCCCTGAGTGAAAGTACAATCTTATTTTGAAACTTTTACAGCAACAAAATCTAAATGGCAAATATACAAGGCCACCGTGCTAATATATACGCATCCCGAGATGCATTTTCTAATCCGTGAATAGAACAAACACCTGGATGATTCATCTGAGGCAGCAGAGAGGAAACCATGAACTCTCCCGCTCCGGTTCTGCATAATTGTATTATCAGCAATTCTTTCATATGGAAATATTGGCTGATATTTATAGCGGCTTCTTCAGTCACAAAAGTAGACACGTCTTGAATATAAGCAAAGCTCTGTTCTAGAGCTCAAGCACTACAAACATACGGATGATGACTAATCGCTGCATTGTTCCAGGGCTTGTGTAGCAAGCTCTTTGATGTTTAGCAGCTTTCATACAGAACAAGGATGTATAAAAATACAAAAAAGAAAGCTGAACAAAGAAGGACACCTATTTATACCTCACTACAAGCAAACTTTGTTTTAAAACACATGCTCTACTTTACTTGATATTCTGCCAGTCCACGGTCACTGTCAGCGGAGAACCTCGGTCTGGTGTGAAAGAACGTCCCCGGCATTCTGGCACAGGACACTGAAACACAAGTTATCTGAAGTTAGAGGAAGTTTTATTACACCTACATTATTATCTGATCCTTAGTTTTATTATAACTACACACACTATATTACTAAAAGTATTGGGACGCCTGCCTTTACACGCACATGAACTTTAATGGCCTCCCAGGCTTTAGGGCATAGGGTTCAATATTGAGTTGGCCCACCCTTTGCAGCTATAACAGCTTCAACTCTTCTGGGAAGGCTGTCCACAAGGTTTAGGAGTGTGTCTATGGGAATGTTTGACCATTCTTCCAGAAGCGCATTTGTGGGATAAGGGAAAGATGTTGGACGAGAAGGCCTGGCTTGCAGTCTGCGCTCCAATTCATCCCAAAGGTGTTCTATCAGGTTGAGGTCAGGACTCTGTGCAGGCCAGTCATGTTCCTCCACCCCAAACTCACTCATCCATGTCTTTATGGACCTTGCTTTGTGCACTGGTGCGCAGTCATGTTGGAACCTCCAAAAACTGTTCCCACAAAGTTGGGAGCATGAAATTGTCAACAATACAAAAAAAGGTCACTGCCCCCACCTATAACTGGTCTTCACAGCAAGGAGCACTGGAAGGGCAAACGCATGTCAAATAAAACCAAATAATTTTCTAGAAGGGAACTCTTAAATTGATTGTAAAGGTGCGTTTAAAAAAAAATCACAAACATGTCATACTTACCTCCGCTGTGCAGCTCGTTTTGCACAGAGTGGCTCCGATCCTCGACCTCTGGGGTACTCCGGCGGCTCTCTCGGCTCCTCCTCACTTCAGATAACCCCCTAGGAGAAGCGCTCTCCCAGGGGTTACCTTGTGGGCGCGTTCCCCAGTCCAGCATTTGTGTCTATAAACATGAATGTCGGACTCGGCCCCGGCACCCGCGTCATTGGATTTGATTGACAGCAGTGGGAGCCAATGGCTGCACTGCTTTCAATCTATCCAATCAAGAGCTGGGACACCGTGCAGAGATGGACAGCATGTCTCCAGTGTTGGAATTACGGGGCTGAGGTAAGTAAAACTGGGGGGGGCTGGTGACTGCCAAAAGTTTTCACCTTAATGCATAGGATGCAATAAGGTAAAAAAAACATGAGGGTTTACAACCCCTTTAAAGCGTCAGCATACCAAGACATTGTGGGCAATTTCATGCTGGTTGGTAAGTTGAGCTTGGAAATTCTTTGGTTTTATTTGACATGCGTCTGCCCTTTCAGTGCTCCTTGCTCAAGCTCAACTTACCAAGCAGCCTGCGACCAACCAAATAAATCCGTGTAACAGTATGCATTAAAACAGGGGTTTAGTTGCACACATTTGCAAATACATTCATAAGCTGCAGGACTCGGCAAGGCACCCTGTATCCTGCAGACCCTAACTCTAACTTTGAAGAGTCTCCACAGTGGGAGCACATGTATTCTAATGGATAGATGAAGGGCAGATGACTGGAGGGAGCGCAACCCTCCTTAAAGGCCCAGGAACACACTGAACACCAAGCACATTGCACAATGGCAGCAGAGGTGTCAGTGCGTTGCCTGACCAATATGTCAACAATACAAGAAAAGGTCACTGCCCCCACCTATAACTGGTCTTCACAGCAAGGAGCACTGAAAGGGCAAACACATGTCAAATAAAACCAAAGAATTTCCAAGCTCAAATTACCAACCAGCATGAAATTGTCCACAATGTCTTGGTATGCTGACGCTTTAAAAGGGGTTGTAAACCCTCAAGTTTTTTTTACCTGTTTGCATCCTATGCATTAAGGTGAAAACTTCTGGCAGTCACCAGCCCCCCCAGTTTTACTTACCTCAGCCCCGTAATTCCCACGCTGGAGACGTGCTATCCAGCTCTGCATGGTGTCCCAGCTCTTGATTGGATAGATTGAAAGCAGTGCAGCCATTGGCTCCCGCTGCTGTCAATCAAATCCAATGACGCGGGTGCCGGGGCCGAGTCCGGCATTCATGTATATGGACGCAAATGCTGGACTGGGGAACGCGCCCACAAGGTAACCCCCGGGAGAGCGCTTCTCCTAGGGGGTTATCTGAAGTAAGGAGGAGCCGCGAGAGCAGCCAGGGTACCCCAGAGGTCGAGGATCGGAGCCATGCTGTGCAAAACGAGCTGCACCCCAATCTAAAACAGACTATGGGGTTGATTTACTAAAACCGGAAAGTGCAAAATCTGGTGCAGCTCTGTATAGAAACCAATACGTTGATGTAGATCAGGGATATGCAATTAGCGGATCTCCAGCTGTTGCAGAACTACAATCCCCATGAGTCATAGCAAGACTCTGACAGCCACAAGCATGACACCCAGAGGCAGAGGCATGATGGGACTTGTAGTTTTGCAACAGCTGGAGGTCCACCAATTGCATATCCCTGATGTAGATGAAAAACCTGGAAGCTGAATTGAACAAGCTGAAGTTAGAAGCTGATTGGCTACCATGCACAGCTGCACCAGAGTTTGCACTCTCCAGTTTTAGTAAACCAACCTCTAGATATATTTTTTTTAAAAACCTCTCTAAAAGTAGGTAATAAATAAGTATCTGTTATTAAACTTGTTGGAGATCCTCTTCAGTGCGCCAAGCAAGCTCACTGGCACACCAAGTCAAAGCCGGCCATAGATGGATCGAAATTCGTATGGTTCAGCAGGTTGCGGCTGAATTTCCTCCCATTTGTAGCTACCACTGCTTGACAGAAATCGATCATTAGCCGCTGATCGATGTATTCTTAAACCAGAAAGTTCCGCTCTTAGAATACAATATCATGGCAGGGAGGATTCCTCCATCAACCTCACTTGTAGATAGAGGGATTTTATTTAATTTTTATTTTCGTTTAGCCTGCTGGCTGAAAAAAAAAAAAAAAAATACATGACCCACAGATTAAAGTAAAAGCGATTACCTTTGTTGGAAGCGTGTATTTCCCATCAGGAAAAGGAAAGCTCTGCACATCTCTACACATGTTGCATACGAAGGCCATTTTGGTGCATATTGGTTTAATGTTACTAACTCGAACCACCGTGCCGCGCAATGCCACATATTTGCCATACAAATTAGCTCTGAGGTTTTTCAGAGGAATCAGTGGATCATAATTGTACACCCTGTGGGAAAGAAAAAAAAAAAAAAAAAGTTATGAAGTGATGGAGTAAATCACCTACATCTACAGTGCATCCAGAAAGTATTCACAGCGGTTCACTTTTTCCACATTTTGTTATGTTACAGCCTTATTCCAAAATAGATTAAATTAATTAATTATTTTCCTCAAAATTCTACAAACAATACCCCATAATGACAATGTGAAAGAAGTTTGTTTGAAATCTTTGCAAATTAAAAAAAAAATCCCATGTACATAAGTATTCACAGCCTTTGCCATGACACTCAAAATTGAGCTCAGGTACATCCTGTTTCCACTGATCATCCTTGAGATGTTTCTGCAACTTGGAGCCCTCCTGTGGTAAATTCAGTTGAATGGATAGGATTTTGAAAGGCACACACCTGTCTATATAAGGTCCCACAGTTAACAGTGCATGTCAGAGCACAAACCAAGCCATGGAGTCCAAGGAATTCTCTGTAGACCTCCAAGACAGGATTGTCTCGAGGCACAGATCTGGGGAAGGGTACAGAAAAATGTCTGCGATCGGGGTAGAAGGGCCTTAGTCAGGGAGGTGACCAAGAACCCGATGGTCACTCTGACAGAGCTCCAGCGTTTCTCTGTGGACAGAGAAGAACAACCATCTATGCAGGACTCCACCAATCAGGTATGTATAATAGAGTGGGCAGACGGAAGCCACTCCTCTGAAAAAGGCACATGACAGCCCGCCTGGTGCCAAAAAGCCACCTGAGAGGACTCTCAGATTATGAGAAACAAATTTCTCTGGTCTGATGAAACAAAGATTGAACTCTTTTTGGATTGAATGACAAGCATCATGTCTGGAGGAAAACAGGCACCGCTCATCACCTGGCCAATACCATCCCTACAGTGAAGCATGGTGGTGGCAGCATCAAGCTGTGTGGATATTTTTCAGTGGCAGAAACTGGGAGACTAGTCAGGATTGAGGGAAAGATGAATGCAACAATATACAGAGACATCCTTGATGAAAACCTGCTCCAGAGCGCTCTGGACCTCAGACTGGGGTGAAGGTTCATCTTCCAACAGGACAACAACCCTAAGCACACAGCCAAGATAACAAAGGAGTGGTTACAGGACAACTCTGTGAAAGTCCTTGAGTGGCCCAGCCAGAGCCCAGACCTGAACCCGATTGAACATCTCTGGAGAGATCTGAAAATGGCTGTGCACCGACACTCCCCATCCAACCTGATGGAGACTGAGAGGTCCTGCAAAGAAGAATGGGAGAAACTGCTCAAAAATAGGTGTGCCAAGCTTGTAGCATCATACTCAAAAATACTTGAGGCTGTAATTGGTGCCAAAGGGGCTTCACCAAAATATTGAGCAAAGGCTGGGAATACTTACAGTATGGGCATAGGATTCTTTTTTCCCTTTTTTATTTTTAATAAATTTTCAAAGATTTCAAACAAACTTCTTTGTTTGTAGAATGTTGAGGAAAATAATGAATTTAATCCATTTTGGAAGAAGTCTGTAACATAACAAAATGTGGAAAAAGTGAAGTGCTGTGAATACTTTCCAGGTGCACCGTATTGTAACTAAAAAGAGGCAGATAATTACCTCGCATGTATGTATGGTACATCCACTATGGGGGTCTCTTCTAGTGGAAGCCCCTCCTGCCCCTGTAACTCCACTGCATGCTTCTCCAAGTCTTTGGTTAGCACCTGCAAATACAACAGCGCATTTTTGGGTTGTATAAATTTAATGCACAGGATCCTGTTTATCAAAGTGTATGAAAGAAGACTACTATGTAGGAAGAACAACAGTCCTTTTAAACTCGCCACACACATTACAGATTGTTACAATATGCTTTAGATCAGTGGTAGACAACCTCGTCACTCCAGCTGAGGTGAAACTACAAATCCCATCATGCCTCTCTGCCTCTAGGAGTCATGCCTGTAAGTGTCAGGGTCTTGCAATGTCTCATGGGACTTGTAGTTTTACCACAGCTGGAGGGCCGAGGTTTCCTACCCCTGCTTTAGATGGACCAACAACTATGTAGTGCAAGGGCCTGCCAGGTTGCATTCAGATTGATTAGTTCATTTATATAGGTCCTCATATTAACAGTTTTGGTAAATCTAAAAGGAGACTGCACAGAGCTTGAACAGTAGGATCTTAACGTGTGGTGAGCTTTACATTGCACCTCTTCTGCCCTCGCTCCTTTTCACCTCCAGCTACTCTTCCACCCTCGCTCCTTTGTCCTCCAGCACCTCTTCTGCCCTCGCTCCCCTGCACCTCAAGCAACTCTTCCGCCCTCGCTCCTTAGGCCTCCAGCAACTCTTCAGCCCTCGCTCATTTGCGCCTTCAGCAACTCTTCCACCCTTGCTCCTTTGCACCTCTTCCGCTCTCGCTCCTTAGACCTCCAGCAACTCTTCAGCCCTCGCTCATTTGCGCCTTCAGCAACTCTTCCACCCTTGCTCCTTTGCACCTCTTCCGCTCTCGCTCCTTAGACCTCCAGCAACTCTTCAGCCCTCGCTCATTTGCGCCTTCAGCAACTCTTCCACCCTTGCTCCTTTGCACCTCTTCCGCTCTCGCTCCTTAGATCTCCAGCAACTCTTCCGCCCTCGTTCCTTAGGCCTTCAGCAACTCTTCATCCCTCACACTTTGCCCCTCTAGCAACCTTTCGCCACTCGCACCCACCTTACCCATCAACAACACTTCACAAGTTACAGTCTGTCTATCAAGCCCTGAGTGTTCACACCCTTTCCCTCCAATGACTCTACGGTGATCACACTCTGTTTTTTCAGCAACTCTTTAGTGCTCACACTCTGTCCCTCCAAAATAACCACAAACAACAAATGCAAATAGTAAATTAGTGCGAGAAAAAATTACTGGTAAAAATTGTCAGCGGCTATTGTTTTATTAGCAGACAAGACAGAGGACGTTTACTGTCCTACGATGAAATAATAAAAAAAAAATAACATAATTTTGATGCACACAGTGTAACATTCAATAATTACAACACTGGATTCAAGACTAAAGAAAACTACTTCAGAATAAAAATTACAATTCTGCTAACAGTGTAATAGGGTTAAAAAATTATCTGACATGCACTAATAATCTGCAAATTAAGTAGCTCAGTTGCTTAAGTAAATGTTAAAGCAAGCTCTAATGGATGGAGAGCATTACATCTGAGCATTAGGAATGCCAGCTGTGGCCTACCCGCTGGTCACTACACTGTAAGGAGGTTTTTCACACACACCTGGTGTATTGCTAGCCCCATACAATCCAGTATTTTTTCAGGCATCTCTTTCAGCTCAGTGGAGAGGAGAACAGATGTTTTAAGTGCATCATCTTCCAGGAGCTCCTTGTAATCCACAAGAATGCTTCCCTTTCTTTCAATTTCATCCTGCAAAAAAAAAACCCAACATGCTTATTTATGACTTCTTTCCAAAGCAATAGACTGATGCACTATATAGCCAAGATTTGTGGACACCTCACCATTACACACCTACAGTATATTGCCAAAGTACAAACATGTTATAGACCACATGTGTTAAACACAAGGCCCGTGGGCCGAATTCAGCCCACCAAGCCACTTCATTTGGCCCTCGCACCCCACCTTCAGCTGTGGCTCTCCCCTCGTCTCAGAAGTCAGCAGCAGAGAAGACAGAAATCCTCCGCTAGGATCTGCGCTTCACCATGCCACCCCTTCCTGGCAGTCGGCAGCAGAAAAAAGAGGTCAGAACTGCTCCTACAGATTCTGCACCTTTCTGTACAGCTGCAGCACCCCCTGGTCTCGGCATTAGGCAGACTCTGGCAGCTGACTCCAGCTCTCCTCTGGTCCTCCTCCAGACCCTGCACTTTCTGCTTCCCACCCCCATCCTTGTTTCATCAGCAGCACAGGGTAAGGGGGGGGTGCACTGTGATGTAAGGGAGGGTGGGAGACTCGACATCTAATGTAAGGGGAGGAGGGGTGCTCTGGACATCTTATAATTACTATGAGAATACAATTCTATGGCAGTTGCAAGGAGGGTCGTTCACCGCTGGTATCACCCACAAATTCCACAAGCAACTTTACTGCCCCATGGCAGAACCATGTTCTGTCTGAGCAGTCTCCAATAAAGTTTCTTGTGGATAATACCAGCGGTTTGCAATCCTCCTTTTCAGACTTTCATCATCTGCTACACATATACAACCACCCTTGAAGGGCAACCATATTGCTGAAGCGGCCCGCAATGAAAGTGAGTTTGACAACCCTGTCATAGACAATTTTGTGTTTCTAGTCTTGCGGTAACAATTTGGGGGAGGCCCCTTTCTGTTCCAGCCTGACTGTCAGCTCAATAAAGACATGGTCTAAGAAGTGTAGTAGAGTAGGGATGAGCTCAGGCAGCTGCAGACACAATTCCGCTGAGAACCTTTTACAGCAGACAGCCAATCATAGGCAGTGAATCCATTCATCACCTCGCGGCTGCACCTTTGTAAGGGACATCTATACATGGGGCTGCGAGGCAGCGAATGCCTCCAACACCTATGATCGGCTGTCTGCTTTGAGAGCTTTCCAGCAGTATAGTTATATAGGCGAATTTAGCCTCGTGTCGAAAGCTGCCTGAGTCCCTACTCCACACTCAGACCATGGGGAAGATTTACTAAAAATGGTGCAGCTGTGTATAGTAACCAATCAGCTAGTAGGTTTTATGAAAAAATATTGTGGTGCCCGGATCTACCGCACTATTAGTATACAACTATTTAGATGATTAATATAGTAATTACTTCAACCTTTCACCATGTAGTATCAACAAAATGGTGCAGTCCATGCGACCACAAAAACTGCATATAAGAAAAAAAAGAAACGGGGGAAGGCCTTCCAAAAGAGGTCGCAGTAACTAAACACTACGGTTTAATTTGATTAAATTTTATTTCGAAAAAAAAAACACATCATAATATCAAATATGACAAAATACCAAAAATAGCGGTGTGGGTATAACCTCCCAAAACATTAAAAAAAGACAACGTTGTCATTTAAAAAGAGGGATCGCAGCTGCACATACAACCACACAATCAGACATACACACAGCTCAAAGGATGGGAGTTGACAACACCAACTCCCCCTGCTGTGTTTGTCCCTCTTCAAACCTACTTGTGATGGATCAGTGAACTTTTAAATGAGTATTACACTTAAGGTTTACCCCCACAGCCTTGCTTACTGGACACTGCAGCCTATACAATTAAGCCACCTGTGCCTCCAATAGACAAAAGAGAGCCCCTAATCCTAGGTGCCACAGTGGTGTAGTGGGTAGCACTTTCGCCTATAAGTAAGAAGGGTCGCTGGTTCGAATCCCAACCACGACACCATCTGCCTGGAGTTTGCATGTTCTCCCTGTGCCTGCGTGGGTTAGATTGTAAGCTCCTTGAGGGTAGGGACTGATGTAAATGTACAATGTATATGTAAAGCGCTGTGTAAATTGATGGCGCTATATAAGTACCTTAAATAAATAAATAAAAATAATCCTTGGTGCCACAGTTGAACTTGTGTACTAATGACGTAGGACAGCCCATGATACACCCACTTGTTTGTTTATGCGCATCCACATTTCAATCAGTTTACAGCTACATGTCCTGTTTGGGGTGACCACAATCCACTGCTTAATTAGGAAGGAGGACGACAGTATATGCAATATATTGATCAATAATATATTAATCAAACAATTGATCAATCAATACTTTAATCAACTCCCATCCTTTGAGCTGTGTGTATGTCTAATGATGTGGATGTATGTGCAGCTGCGATCCCTCTTTTTAAATGACAACGTTGTATTTTTTAATGTTTTGGAAGGTTATACTCAGACTGCTATTTTTGGAATTTTGTCATATTTGATATTATGGTGTGTTTTTTTCTAAATAAAATTGAATTAAATTCAACCATAGCGTTCAGTTACTGCGACCCCTTTGGAAGGCCTTGCCCTTTCTTTTTTTTTTTCTTATACAGTTGAACCTCGGATTACGAGCATAATCCGTTCCAGGAGAATGCTCGTAATCCAAAGTACTCGCATATCAAAACGAGTTTTCCCATTGAAGTCAATGGAAGCGAAAATAATTCATTCCGCATTGACTTCAATGGGATGCAATACCGCATGCGGCCAGAGGCGGGGGGGGGGGGGGGGCGCCAGAGATCCTCGGAAACGGCCCGAGGGACACTTTGGCGGACCTCAGCAAACCTCGGAAAGACTCCATTCATGAGCCTTTCTGAGTTTGCCGAGGTCAGCCGAACTGTCCTCGGGTCTTTCCGTGCATTTCCGAACAGCACCGGTCGGCGACTTTCAGCTCTGCTCCGGCACCCCCCCCAGGCCAAAAGCGGTACTGCACACCGCTTTTGGCCTGAATCCTGCTCGTTTTGGGAGACAGGACTCGCAAAGCGAGTTAGGATTTTTAGAAATACAGTGCTCGGTTTGCGAAACGCTTGTTAACCGTGTTACTCGCAAACTGAGGTTCCACTGTATGCAGCTTCCAGGTTTTATTGTCAAAGCTTAACTGAACAAGTTGAAGTTAGAAGCCGATTGGTTACCATGCAGAGCTGCACCAGATTTTGTGCGCACCAGTTTTAGTAAGCCTTACCCCATATGTTAATGGAGGTATCCCTAGTGTGGAGGAAGTTAAGAGGCCTGTACAAAGACCTTACCTCAACCCTTTGTATACCTTTGGTATGAATTTGTACAATTGCCAACCAGCTTGAAGCTGTGGATTTAGGAGACTCAAAAAAGGAAAAAAAATAAGAATCAAAATCAGAGAGATAACGCAGGAGAGCCCTTCTGGTGTAGTATTGTCAGTGTAAATCAAAAGGGTGGAATTATGGGATAAATGAGTGTAGAATAAGATGTCTCACTTCTGGTTAGGCTGTGGGGAACCACAGAAGTGGTGTGCCCAACCCTATAAATACGAATGTAGAGAGTGCATAGGTCTCCATGTAGGCATTTGGAGAAGGGTGGTTGCAATCGGAAACTCCAGGCTGGACCAGTATCCCAATACCAGCTGCGTGGTCCTTTGAATTGGTAAAGCGGTTTTGCAATAACCACCCAGGTCATAGCTTAGGAAAAAAATGTAACTTCATTAAAAGATTAAAAGACCATATGCGTTTCCTGGCTCACTGCCACTTCTTTATACATGTGGTGTAACACAGGCTCTCGGGCTGACCTGAAGAGCACTCAGTGGTGGATATAAAACGTTTATGGATGTGTGCACACCAGGAATAATAGCACCTATGGATGTTTGGAGGAAGGGTTTTAGAGATCTGGGGAGGCAGCTAGACGAAGGACAAAAGCACACCGGTGGAAGCTCAGCAGCTCTTAGCTTCACCTTATACACAGAGAAAATGTGGTATATATATATATCATAAAATGTGCAAAGACTTCTTGCCTACTTGTGTTTGATGCTGAAATTTAAATAACAAATAATTTTCGTACATTCATTAGGAAGATTGATTGTGACAGGAACATTGGAGTGTGTAGATGCCAAGATGTGTGCAGTTCAATGAGCTCTGTATTAAAATAAAGCTTTTTAAACTTACCTTGTCATAAAATTCAATGTGCTTTGTGAAGAATGTTTCAAAGGCTTGAACTTTTAACACAAACGGAGAATTGTCACTGTAAGCTGACAAACACAGAGAAGTAAAAAAAAAAAAAAAAAAAAAAAAAAAAAAACAATTAATGTATACTCTGTACATAACATTTTAATGCTCATTAAAAGGATAGCTTCTTTTTTAGGTTTGCATATCTCTGTTTAATATTGTAAATGCAAATACAACCATTACTGCAGTCTTCTTTCCATCTCCTTGGTCCTCTTGTGCAGTGGCATCCACTGAGATTTTAAAAAGGGTGTCAAGTTTAAAGTGGAACTTCAGTCATTTTTTTTCAACTTTCCATCTATTGAATCTTCTGCCCTTGTTGTTTTAATTTTGGATAGTAAGGCTTACGACATCACGCACAGCTCTCTCTCTAACTCTCGTGAGAGTTTGCCAGGAGGGGGGGGTGTGGGGGGGGGGGTGGATAATCATAAGAGGGCCAATGAGAGCTGCAGAGCTGGAGGTGCGTCTGTGTGTCTGTGTAAATCTAGGAAGTGAGCAGGCAACAGCTTCAGCTGCCCACAGTTAAAATGGCTGCAGCCAGACTCAGCGGAGGGAGATTTCTGCAGCATATTTGGTAAGTACAGAATCCCAGTATATATAAAATAATATGCAAAGTGCTTGGAGGGAAGCTTCGGAATGGCAAAGATGATTTTTATTACAAATTATGTGAGCAGACTGCAGTTCCTCTAAGTACGAGGAGGCAGAAAGGAGGAGTGCGACTAGCCCAAACACTGCAAAAAGGGCAGGGCTGGCCACTCCCTTCTATGCAAACAGCACCTGCCTAAAGGAAGAGGGGGAAGCAAGTGGTAAATAAAAGTGCAAATAACTACACCTCTCTGTATGAATAGAACTGCCCATGCCTCTGCATTGACCATTTCCAATGCATGCACACAGGAGAGCTGGGCAAATGTGTGTGGTGGTGGTGACAGCTTCAGTAATGGAGTATGCACATGGGCTAAATATGCAAGCAGAAAACTACACTTAGGCTAGGTTCACATATGTCCGATTTCCCCCCGTTTTCACTGCAAATTTCCAAAGCAGCGGTTCAGCTGCAAAATTATGGAGCCGGTGGCCACCGGTGTCTTTTAAATTAGTTGGTTGTTAAGGAGCAAGCCGTGAAGCCGGTCACCACATCCTTAATGGATGACTCATCAGCGGTCAGCGGGATTTCCCACTGACAGCTGAATAGAAAAAAAAAAAAAAAAAAAAAAAAAAAAAAAAGGTGTGGGGGTTGCCCCTCAAATCCACACCAGACCCTTATCCAAGCATACAGGGAAGGGACGAAAGGGGGGGGGGGGCGGGGGGAGTGAACCATACACCAGAGGACATTTTTATTTAATAAAAAAATTGCCAAAAACTGTTACTTCTAACCCTTTTTTTTTTATTTGGATGAATGAGTAGGGGTACTCCTACTCATTCACATGGAGGGGGCCTTTTAAAAGGGGCTTCCAGATTCCAATAAGCCCCCTGCCCGCAGATCCCAAAAACCACCAGCCAGGGTTGTAGAGATATGAATTTAATTGGGGTAGAGCTTTGCATGACCATGCAATTGTCAGTTAAAAGGAGCGCGGTGCCGAATAGCAAAAAATAGCCTGGTGATGAAGGGGGTAAAACCTTCCAGAGCTGAAGTGGTTGATATAAGGCTGTAATCAGGCAACTACACTTCCGCAACTAAAAAAAAAAAATAAAATAAAAAAAAGGTAATTTAGGAATATAGGAATTAAAGGGTATTTTTATACATTTGCATAGAGTGGAAATTCACTGAATATCTAACAAGTATTTTTCATCAATTCTATAAAGGACTTTACTGCTTATAAATGAGACATTTTTCATGCCCATACATTACCAGTCATTATTACGTTTATATGACAAGTAGCAATAAAATGATTCAGCTGTACAACTTGTAAGCCTGTATGCCTCTTAACAGGGATTTAATATACATTTACAAATCATGAATTTTCAAAGGTTCACCTTTTCAACGATGTAAAAACGTGCAATTATATGTAATTATTCTGAACATCGCTTAAAAATGCAGTATGAGTGGAAATGTGTGTGAGGTGCGCAGATGGAATGAATGAGAGAAAGTAGCAAAAAAAAAAAAAAAAAAAAAAAAAAGTATAATAAAACTTTTGTCCAATATTAACTGTATAACGAAGCCAGAGAATGAGGTTTTCTTACAAAGAGAAAGTAGGGCAGAGACTGCAGAAGATAGCTCCGCCTAGAACACATTCCTACAAGGGGACCGCTACAGTTTTATTCAGCTGGGGCTCCGAAAAAAAATAGAACCCCCAATCATTGGGGCTTATCTGGTATTTTTTTTTCCTGCTGTTGTGTAGTTTAAAAAAAAAAAAATGTATATAGAAAAATGCTTTTATAGAACAAGTAAATACATACTGTAAATTGTTCATAGAAGCTCATACGAATGTAGCTGGGCAAGCTTCTCCCCAGAGTTCAACTTTGCCATATGTCACATCTTCCCTGGAGGAAGGTGGTCCATGAGAACACAGACATATACCTCTTTAAATTCCGAGCAGGATAAAATATGTTCTCCACATACATAATGAAAAGGTTTGGCCATTTTGTTATATATATATATATACACACACACACACACACACACACACACATAGTGGGGAGAACAAGTATTTGATACACTGCCGATTTTGCAGGTTTTCCTACTTACAAAAGCATGTAGAGGTCTGAATTTTTTTTTATCATAGGTACTCTGCAACTCTAAGAGACGGAATCTAAAACAAAAAATCCAGAAAATCACATTGTACGATTTTTAAATAATTAATTTGCATTTCATTGCATGACATAAGTATTTGATCACCTACCAACCAGTAAGAATTCCGGCTCACAGACCTGTTATTTTTTCTTTAACCGCGTGCCGACTGCGGCAACATGGCTCGGCTGCGCGAATCGCCGTCATGTTACGTCGGTAACATAGACGGCCACTAGGGGGAGTGCGCGCCCCCCTGCTCGCCCACGGAGCCGATGCGAGTGCCCGGCAGTCGCGATCGCTCGGGGCACATGGAGAACTGGGATCTGTGTGTAAACACACAGTTTACGGTTCTCTGAATGGAGAACAGACGGATCGTCTCCCTTCACACAGAGTATGAACAGATGATCTGTCATCTCCCCTACTCAGTCCTCTCCCCTCTTCAGTTAGAACACAAACTAGGACACACTTAACCCCTTCACTGCCCCCTAGTGGTTAACCCCTTCACTGCCAGTGAAATTTTTACAGCAATCAATGCAATTTTATTGCATTGATCGCTGTAAAAATGCCAATGGTCCCAAAAATGTGTCAAAATTATCCGACTTGTCCGCCATAATGTCACAGTCCCGATAAAAATTGGAGATTGCTGCCATTACTAGTAAAAAAAAAAAATGAATAATAAAAAAGCCATAAAAACTATCCCCTATTTTGTAGACACTATAACTTTTGCGTAAACCAATGAATATACGCTTATTGCGATTTTTTTACCAAAAATATGCAGAAGAATACATATCGGCCTAAACTGAGGGGAAAAAAATGTTTTTTTTATCTATTTTTGGGGGATATTTATTATAGCAAAAAGTAAAAAATAATGCTATTAATTTTATAATATATTATATTTTTATATTATTATAATATATAATATTTTTTTCAAAATTGTCGCTCTTTTTTTTGTTTATAGCGCAAAAAATAAAAACCGCAGAGGCGATCAAATACCACCAAAAAAAAAAGCTCTATTTGTGGGGAAAAAAAACGTCAATTTTGTTTGGGAGCAACATCGTACGACCGCGCAATTGTCAGTTAAAGTGGCGCAGTGCCGACACGCAAAAGGGCTCTGGTCTTTGGCCAGCCAAATGGCCCAGGGATTAAGTGGTTAAGAAGCCCTCCTGTTCTCCACTCATTACCTGTATTAACTGCACCTGTTTGAACTTGTTGCCTGTATAAAAGACACCTATCCACACACTCAAACAGACTCCAAAGTCTCCACAATGGCCAAGACCAGAGAGCTGTGTAAAGGACATCAGGGATAAAATTGTAGACTTGCACAAGGCTGGGATGGGCTACAGGACAATAGGAAAGCAGCTTGGTGAGAAGGCAACAACTGTTGGTGCAATTATTAGAAAATGGAAGAAGTTCAAGATGACGGTCAATCTCCCTCGGTCTGGGGCTCCATGCAAGATTATGAGGAAGGTGAGGGATCAGCCCAGAACTACACGGCAGGACCTGGTCAATGACCTGAAGAGAGCTGGGACCACAGTCTCAAAGAAAACCATTAGTAACACACTACGCTGTCATGGATTAAAATCCTGCAGCGCACACAAGGTCCCCCTGCTCAAGCCAGCGCATGTCCAGGCCCATCTGAAGTTTGCCAATGACCATCTGGATGATCCAGAGGAGGAATGGGAGGTCATGTGGTCTGATGAGACAAAAATAGAGCTTTTTGGTCTAAACTCCACTCGCCATGTTTGGAGGAAGAAGACGGAGGAGTACAACCCCAACAACACCATCCCAACCGTGAAGGATGGAGGTGGAAACGTCATTCTTTGGGGCTGCTTTTCTGCAAAGGGGACAGGACGACTGCACCGTATTGAGGGGAGGATGGATGGGGCCATGTTCTGCAAAATCTTGGCCAACAACCTCCTTCCCTCAGTAATAGGATTGAAAATGGGTCGTGGCTGGGTCTTCCAGCATGACAACGACCGGAAACTCACAGCCAGGGCAACTAAGGAGTGGCTCTGTAAGTAGCATCTCAAGGCCCTGGAGTGGCCTAGCCAGTCTTCAGACCTGAACCCAATAGAAAATCTTTGGAGGGAGCTGAAAGTCCGTATTGCCCAGCGACAGCCCCAAAACCTGAAGGATCTGGAGAAGGTCTGTATGGAGGAGTGGGCCAAAATCCCTGCTGAAGTGTGTGCAAACGTGGTCAAGAACTACAGGAAATGTATGATCTCTGTAACTGCAAACAAAGTTTTCTGTACCAAATATTAAGTTCTGCTTTTCTGATGTATCAAATACTTATGTCACGCAATAAAATGCTACCGCATATACTCGAGTATAAGTCATTCCGAGTATAAGTCGAGGCCCTAATTTACCACAAAAAAATTTGAAAAACTTATTGACCCGAGTATAAGACGAGGGTGAGAAATGCACAGCTACTGTAAGTGGAAAAGAGGGTCAACAATGCCCATTTGCAGCATCACTGTGCCCATTTGCAGCCAAAGGTCCCCCGAACTTCAAACTTGGTAGTTAAGGGTTCCTAGATGCCCCCTAGCTGCAGCCAAAATTTGGAGTCTCTGAACCCAAAGGGACCCGAAATGACATTGCTGCAGATGGACACAGTTGACCGAATTTGGGGCCCCGTAGCCCGGGGCCACTTAGTGCTAAGAACCCCAAATTTGGTGTGCAAACCCAGTGGAACTAGCACCATAAAATTTCTAAAGCTGGGGTTTCTAGCCCCAAGTGGCCCCGAGATACAGGGGCCCCAAAAATCAGTTCAGAAAATGTCAAGCACTTTTCTGCAGCAGAGAATGACATTTTCCGAACCGATTTTGGGGCCCCGTATCTCGGGGCCACTTAGTGCTAGGAACTTCAGCTTTGGATTTTTTGTGGTACCAGTTCCACTGGGTTTGCACACCAAGTTTGGGGTTCCTAGCACCAAGTGGCCCTGAGATACGGGGCCCCAAATTCGGTTCAGAAAATGACATTTTTTGCTGCAGAAAAGTGCTTGACTCGAGTATAAGTCGAGGGGGGTACTTTCAGCACAAAAAAATGTGCTGAAAAACTTGACTTATACTCGAGTATATAGGTAATTAATTACTTAAAAATCATACAATGTGATTTTCTGGATTTTTGTTTTAGATTCCGTCTCTCACAGTTGAAGAGTACCTATGATAAAAATAATTATAGACCTCTACCTGCTTTGTAAGTAGGAAAACCATCAAAATCGTCAGTGTATCAAATACTTGTTCTCCCCACTGTATAATATATACACACACATACACTGTGTGTACATATCACACACACACACAGTAAAATAAGTATTGAACATGTCACCATTTTTCTAGGTAAATATATTTCTAAAGGCTCTATTGACATGAAATTTTCCCCACATGTCAGTAACAACCCATGCAATGCATACATTCAAATAGACACCAAACAAAAAAAATCAGAAATTAAGTTATGTGTAATAAAATGGAATGACACAGGGATTGAACAGGTATTGAAAAAGTATTGAACACGATAACTGAAATGTACTTATTACTTGATACAAAATCCTTTGTTGGTAATGATGGTTTCAAGACGCAGGGTCCTGTATGGAGAAACGAGTCCCATGCGTTGCTCAGGTGCGATTTTGGCCCATTCTTCCACATAAACATCATATCTTGAAGGTTCCGTGTCCCTCTTCTATGAACTCAGATCTTTAGTTCTTTCCATAGATTTTCTATTGGATTCATGTCAGGTGATTGGCTGGGCCATTCTAGCAGCTTTATTTTCTTTCTTTGAAACCAATGGAGAGTTTCCTTGGCTTTGTGTTTGGGATGATTGTCTTGCTGAAATGTCCTCCCTCATTTCATCTTCATCATCCTGGTAGATGGCAGCAGATTTTTATCAAGAATGTCTTGGTACATTTTCCTATTCATCCTTCCTTCAATGATATGAAGTTTGCCAGTACCGTATAGTGAAAAACAGCCTCACACCATGATGTCCCCACCTCCAAACTTCACTGATGGCATGGGGGGGGGGGGGGGGGGTAATAGAGAGATAGAGAATAAATATATATCTATATATAAAAATTTTAATAATAATATTATATTAATTAGGGATGCACAGGTACCGATTTATTTATTTTTAATTAATGAGTACCGACACTTTACAATAGTCATCCATACAAAATGAATGGGCGCAAATCACATGCGATTTGAACCTAAATGTGGTGCGATTCCTGTCCGAATCACACGTGGTTTCCCCACCGCTCCGATGTGAGCCCAGGTTTGTCATAGTGATTTCAGCCTGGGTTACCTGCATTGCAACTGTGGGCACTGCGCATGCGCGAGTTGCGCTTCGCACTGTAAATGGCCGGGCAATCTTCTGGGACCTGTGACATGTCCCAGAAGATTGCAGGGAGGGGGGAGAGGTGAACTTCCTTCCAGCGCCGCGGCGCCAGGGGAGGAAGTGGGAGCTGGGTGCCTGTAAAAACTAGGTACCCACTCCCCCCTAAAAAAATGACATGCCAAATGTGGCATGTCAGGGGGTCACCAGCACTTAAAGCGGAATTTCTATTTTTTGGGTGGAACTCCGCTTTAATTATTATTTATTTTTTTAATATTACTTCAGTTGCTTCCTGGTTTCTGGCCTAGGCCAAACTGAGGTCATACATCCCAGGAGGCTTCAAGGGAATTTTTTTTTTATCTGGAGGTGGGGAGGAGGGGCTGTCTCAGCTAAGCACAGCCTCCTGCCTGAATGCCTGAGCTAAGGGCAGAGGGATTACAGGAAGTAAATATTACATGAATCACCTGCCCTTACTCAAGATGGCTGCAGCTAGAAATGCCAGGGGGAGCATTTTTCAAAATGGTTTCTCAACAACATAAAGCTTGGAGACACATGGACGGATGGGGGAGTTTGCTTTGAATATTAAAAATGAATTAAATTGCACTTTTAGTTTGTGGTGATTAGATACAGTTAAGTCTTGTGTTCCATATCTTGTAATAATCTGTATGGAAGTGGTATGACCAAATGACTTGGGGTGTTTCCATGTCAGACTGCTGGTTCTAGATCAGGGGTATCAAAATCTATTTGATTGTGGGCCAAATCAACATTATGGTTGCCCTTAGGAGGGCCGGTTTGAATCTGCAAGACTAGGTGTCCAGAGCACCCCACACCCCTTATATCAGATATCAAGAGCCCCCTCCCCACCATCAGAATTCAAGAGTCCCCTATCCTCCCTTACATCATAGTGCAACCCCCTTATCTTGTGCTGCTACCGTGAAGAAGCTTGGGGCAGAGCTGGTAAGCAGAAGTGCAGGGTCTGGAGGAGGATCAGAGGGCTGGAGTCAGCTATGCTTAGACCAGGGGAGACGGAGACGACGGTGTGCTCTGGCTGCACAGAGAAGTGCAGGATCTGTAGGAGGAGTCCTCTTAGTGGCTGCATGAAGAAGCGCAGGATCAAGCACAGGAGTTCTGTCCTCCTCTCTGCTACCGACTCCTGAGACAAGGTGGGGGCGGAGACAAGGGTGTGCCGCAGACACAGAGGAGGTGCAAGGGCCACATGGAACGGCCTGGCCGGCTGGTTTTGGCCCGGGGGCCTGGTGTTTGACACAAGTGTTTTAGATGTAGTTAGCCAAAAAAGAATAAAGAAATAAAATTTTATGCGACGCTGCTCTCTTGAAATGATTAATAGACAACTGTATTTGGGGGATTTGAAAGTAGTAATATGTAAATGCCACACACGATCGATAGATAGATAGATAGATAGATAGATAGATAGATAGATAGATAGATAGATAGATAGATAGATAGATAGATAGGGGTGGGGGGAAATACAAAAACCATTAAAACTACAGTTACCTACTCTCTATTGGGCAACCTTCGCCCCATTGCTCCTCCGCCTTAAAGCTGATTTACTCCACTGGCACTCCCTCGCCCTAACTTGGTTTGGGCGATGCAACGCTCTTAAGATGACCATGCTGCCTAAGGTGCTATATTATTTGCTGCAGGCACTGTCTGTTCATCTCCACTTGCGGTTCTTTCAATGGATGAGTTCTATGTTTAGAGAGTTTGTATGGACCTCGCCTCAAGCTCCAACTTCTCCATCTTACGAAGCCTCGAGGAGGAGTTGTACTGGCAGATGTGCGGTCCTATTACAGAGCAGTGCACCTTACCTCAATAAAGGACTGGCATTGCCATGGTAAAGCGAATCAGTGGGTGGCCATGGAACTGGAAGACTCCAATGACACAAAGGCCCTCAGCGACCACCCCACCCTTGGCAGCACATTGTCGGTTGCTAGGAACGCATTCAGACACTCTTCAATATTACCAATACCTCCCCCCTTGGTGCCTATACTGGGCAATCCAGAATTTATACCAGGCCTTCAGAACCTTCACTTTCAGCACCTGGCTGTAAGTGGCCATCTTCATCTCTGCGATTTTTTGGGGCCAGATGGTCAGCTCCCACACCTCTGTCTGCGCGACAGCTACAGACCCCCCCCCCCCCAAGACATGCGGAGCAGTCTCCAGTTGCACAACTTTCCCCGTCGGTGTTCGTGCACTCCGGGTATATTTTGAAAGCTCACGGAACTGAAACATATCTGCCAAAGGAAGGAACCGATCAGTCATTGCCTCTCGTTGATGTACACGTCTCTGATCTGACTGACGAGAGTATGTACCCAGGTTCCTTTCTAAATGGGAAGTGGACTTTAAAACCAAAATTCACTGATGCACAGAAGTCTTCCATGGCCACTAAAATACAAGAGACTGGTTACAAGATCCTGACCTGATGGTGCAGAGTACCCGCCGCTTTTAGCCTCAGGTCCCCAGTACATGTTGGCGGTGTTGCAATGCAGGTGGATCGATGCTTCAGGTGATTTGTACTGTCAAGCACCTGACCAACGTTGACTTGGAGGGGAACCCTGCGGCCTGTCTGTTGCATCTTTCGGAACGTCCAATCAAGAAGTATAAGGCCTCCCTCACAATTCAGTTATTAAATCCCCCTATGTTGGAAATCCGAGAACCCACCGTCGAAATCCTCATGGTTTTCCAAAATCAATGAACTCAGGGATTTTGTATATACTGATGCCCATCTTCAGGGGCTCTCGCAATTGGGCTGAACCCTTGAGGATAGGTTACATTCCCTGGGTTTACATTTCACGATTACCAGTATGGGGCCACCTGGCTACCTGGAAGCCCGCTTCTCTGTATAACGTATTATTTCGTAAAAATATGGTTGCACAGTTTTAAGCTTACGAGTTTTCGTACTTGGTCTCTTACATTGCTACTTAATTTGTTGCACATGTATGAATTACTGTAGACCACCCTCATACTTGATCTGTTTTACCTGACCATTTATACTGTGTTTTGCTAGGTCTGGTGGCTTGCACATTTAATTGGGAGATTGTTAATGCCAGGCATGTACAAAGTCCAGCCTGCATTCCAATTACGGCCCGCCTTCTGGTTTCAAACGGCCCCACTGGTAATTTGGAGATATATATATATATCTATATATAAAATAAAATAAAATGTCTCTTTTGTGGCCCCCAATGAATCCCCGAGCACCGTGGGGGCCACAAACATATATACCTGCATTTATCGGTGCCTCGGAGGGGACAGGGAGGGGGCGGGATGAGTGCCGACAGATTACATACAGGAGAATCTCCAGTTTACTCAGCGGCTTATAATAGGAAGTCCCGCCTCCTGGGTTGCCATCGGACGACAGTTCTGTCCATAATAGGAGGCGGGACTTCGTATTAAAGTGGTTGTATACTTATTTTTGAAACTTTTACCTACAGGTAAGCCTATAATAAGGCTTACCTGTAGGTAAAAAAATAGCACCTAAACCTGTACGGTTTAGGAGATATTCCCCTCGCAATGAGCCGCTGACTGCAGTGGCGCATGCGCACAGGGGATTCTCGGCTGAAAGCCCGGCAAACTCCGAACCTTGCCGGAAAGAAGTCTCCCGCGCGCATGCGCAGGAGTGACGACATCGCGGCTCCGGCCACTCACAGCGCCGGAGCCACGATACCCGGAAGACACGCCGAGGGGAAATGTCAGCTGCCTCGGCGTGGACCAGGTGAGATGCCGCCTCGTTCTAAGGTATCTCATAATGAGCTAGTATGCGGTGCATACTAGCTCATTATGCCTTTTCCCTTATAGGTGTAATGGAAAAAAAAAATTCAGCGGGTTTACTACCGCTTTAAACAGTCCGCTGAGTAAACAGGAGATTCTCTTGTATGTAATCTGTCGGCGCTCGTCCCTGCCCCCTCCCTGTCCCCTCCGAGGCTGCAGATGAGCATCGATCAGGCTGCATTCATGGCAATGGTGAGGCTGCAGATGGGCAATGACCCTTATTTTGCTTCACAGTTCTTTATTTAAAATGTAAAGTGATTGTAAAGGAGTGATACTTACCTCCACTGTGCAGCATGTTTTGCACAGAGTGGCCCCGAACATTCTCTTCTGGGGTCCCTCGGCGGCTCCTCCCAGCATCAGATAACCCCCTAGGAGAAGCGCTCTCCCAAGGGGGTTACCTTGCGGCCACACTCCATAGACACGAATGCCGGACTCGGCCTCGCGTTATTGGAATTGATTGACAGCAGCCGGAGCCAATGGCTGCACTGCTATCAATCTATCCAATCAAGAGCGAGCGAGAGTCCCCGCCAAAGAGATGAAGGGGTTCAGGTAAGTAAAACGGGGGGGCTAGGGGGCTAGTGAATGCCAGGTGTTTTTTCACGTTAATGCATAGGATGTTTTTCCTATTTTGTTTTTTTTTTCCTGAAACTTCCCTCTTAAAGTGAAGGTGCGTGTAATATGCCGATAAATACGGTATATCCAAATAAGACGCCCAAGATCATCTCCTCACCACACACGGCCACAAAGGCAAGAGAATTCTTGTTGGACAGGGTATTAGTGCTCGGACAAACACGCTTAGACCGAAACTTAATCAAATTTTTCCCTCTGAGAAAAGTTTGGACACCCCTGGTTTATGCTATATGTTAATTATGCTCCATTTTTACATTTCTCGGTTTGACTGTAAACGGCAACACTTCGAAAAAGAAAAAAATGTTAAAAATTAATAAAAAAAAATAGAAACAAAAAAACCACCACGACCGTTACAAAAAGCCAAGTCAAAAGAACATAAAAGATGTAATGTGTAGCATGTTACCATTTACATTTCTTTTGTAATTTACGCATCGCAGCAAGCAATATACAGAATTTTACATTCAGTTCAATTTACTTTAGTATAATCAGCAGTGCAAAGTAGACTGTATACAACATATAAAAAAAAAATATATAAAAAAAACAGAGATACAATACTAAAGGGACATACTGTAATTACTGGGAAATGTTGCTGCTAAAGATTTGTGTCCTCTTTGAGAGTTGACAGGGTTAAGTGCATGACTAGCATCAAAATGCTTTCATATATCGCACAGAGAAATTGTGCGTCTTCCCCGACTCCTGACACCGGCAATCAGGAGCACAAATTGAAAAATGCTGCCCTGTTAAAAGATAGTTGATGGAACAGAAAGGAGAAACACAGGCAGCAGATGACTGATAGCATGCTGGAAATAAAAGGGATGGAGGGAGCCGGGTAAAAGTACTTTTCCTTTATAGCTGCTGCATCAACATTAGCATGGAAATGTTCTGTGGTATCTCTCACATGTTTTTTATGTTGTACCTTCAGAGAAGTAAAGCTTCCAGCCTTTGTATGGGACATATTTATCCAAGGAAGTCTGGTTATATCGAGGCCTGGCAGGCGATCCAGAGAAACCTAAACAAATAATAAAAGATGGGGAAAAAAAAAAAAAAAAAAAGGGAAGAAAAAAAAAAAAAAAAAAAGAAAGAAAAACAATCAAGTGAAAGAAAACAGAAGTTCATTTGAATTAATTACGTAGGCTAGCCATACACATTTAGATTTCTTTAAAGGCCAACTCTACCTGTTATTTGGATGCAACATGTTGCTAAGCAAACCCCCTGCCCCTGTGACAGGGCTCCATCCACACAGCGGAGTCATTTATTCACAGATCTTCATATGAATGAACTGCAAGTCCTGTCTGCCACCGTGGCAGATAAGACTTGTAGTTCTCAGTGGAATACAAGTGCAGCGATTAACATACTGGTAGTCCATTGACCCTTCCCTCCAGCTCAGTAACTGAAAGCCTGTACCTCGGTACAGAGGGCAGGTGCAAGAGACTGCCGGAGCCAGGCACTGCACCCGCTATTCACTGGGACCATTCACAAAGCCCCAATGCACTGTGAGCAACCTGCTGTGATACCGCAAGGAATCACAGCTGGCTGCGCACAGTAAACATGCCGATGCCGAGGACCCAAAGACCGTCAAAGAAGGGGTTTGTGTGAGGATGACAATGAACCCCTTGACAGGTGAGGTTTGTTTTATTAAAAGTCAGTAGCTACAGTATTTGTGATTGCTGAATTTTAATTTTTTTTTTTTTTTTTTTTTTTATATAGGGGAAAGATCCTCTTTGATATGTGGAAAAAGTGGGGGGGGGGGGGTACAAGAGGAGATGCAAGAAACAGAGCTGATCAGCCCCTCAAATCAGCTCCTGCACCTCTGCATTTAAGGTCTGGAAGAGATTCATCGCGGTATGTTTACGCTCCAGTCAGACTTGTGCGATTTGTCATACGACTTTGGACATCAAAGCTGCATGACAAATAACACCCCATTTTTTTCCATGGCACCCGTTCAAATTGGTGCGACAAAGTGATTGTACACTAATAATAAGGCTTACCTGTAGGTACTGTGAATATTTCCTAAAATTTGCACCGTTTAGGAGACATTTACCATATACGTTGCTGCCGACGTCATCGGCGTGTGCGCACTGAAGAAACAGCCCGCTGGTGCCAATTTTTCAGGGCCCGTGCCGTGACCTGCGGCTCTAGCCAATCACAAGCCCCGGAGCCTGCGAATCCGGTAGTAACTCCGGTGAAAGATGGCGGCCGTGTACTCGGTGCCTTTTCAGGGTATCATTCTAAAAGGTAAGTATTTCATAATGAGCTAGTATGTGATGCATACTAGCTCATTATGCTTTTGTCTTGCAGGTTTTTTTTTTTGTTTTGTTTTTTCTCCAGAAGTTTACAACCTCTTTAAAGTGTCACTAACACACAGCATAAAAAAAAAATCTATGAATAAATGGTCTATTCCATGCTGTTCCTACTCAGTCACTATGAGATTCGTTTTCCGTAATTTGCAAAAAACCTGGTTGATCCTGCTGCTCTCTATCTTCCCCTTCTGTTCATGTCCCCAATTCATCTAGGGATTTTGCAGCTGTGTTGGCAACTCTGCACATGCTCAGTTCTCAGTGAGTTCCTATGGTGAGCGTTTCCTCCCTATCACATCTGCGCAGCCCATGTGACTATAGAGTCACACAGGTGGGCGTATACACAGTGGTAAATGACAGCCCGCTCCCTCCCTCCTCTTCTATGCCCACCAACCAGCTAAACACAATGGTGGGGGATATTACATGTACAGTAGATTAATGGAGGCTTCACCTCCCTCCTATTCTAAGCCACAGGGTGGAGGAGCGTGACACGGCCCGCGACTAGCAGAAATACACCCACATGTTATTGCCAAAAAATAATAAAGATTTGATTTCAAATATATATTTGTATGACAATTTAAAACAGTTTATTGATATTTATTTTCATTCTGTTTTCCAAAGGCCGTTTTAATTTTTTTTATAACATGTGACCAGCAGCAAAGGATTAGAAGCTCCTCCTGCTTATGTTTTCCCTGCAGACAGGCTGGGAGAGAGCTGGGTCATGAGACAGCTCTAGATCGATTAGGAAAAAGGATTCTTAGATTTTTTTTTTTTTTTTTATAAATTTTTACAGTGCCATCATCCACATAAAGAAATAGAAGGGACAATGTAAAATAAACAGTGTGTGTTTAGTATCACTTTAAATTTGCAGCGACTTTGAAAAAGTGCCTGCACTACTTTGATCCAGAGATTTTAAAGTCGCATTAAAGTCACACTGGAAATCGTGTGACTTTGGAGACTTACTAATGTGAATGAAGCCTAAAAGGGATGTTTTAGGTCATTTTCATATATTACAATTTACTTTTATGGAAGATGATGCATTTTCAATATAAAAACAAACACTTGAGCGAGCAGAACAGTGGCTAGCACTTCCGCCTAGCAGCACTAGGGCTGTTGGTTCGAATTCTAACCACAGCACTGCCTGTGTGGAGTTTGTATGTACCCCCTGTGCGGGTTTCCTCCGGGTACTCAGATTTCCTCCCACACTCCAAAGAAATGCTGGTAGGTTACTTGGCTCCTGTCTAAATTGGCCCTAGTATGTGTATGTATGAATGTGAGTTAGGGGCCATAGATTGTAAGCTCCTTGAGGGCAGGGACTGATGTGAATGTACAATATGTAAAGATAATATTACAATAATATATATATTATATACACACACACACACACACACACATATCCATCTAACTATTTTTGAATTTAAAAAAAATTGTCTCACTTACATGAAGGCTCATTTTCATGGTTCTTGTTCCAAAGTGCACTCTGCCCCCTCCCGCTGCCTCTTTGCTTCCAGGGTCGGCCTCCTCCTCTCCATGCCCCCGAATATTGATTTCCTCCTCCACCACCTCTCCAACCTCTTGATCCTCCTCTCCAGCTCTGACTCATTCCATAGCATTAGAAATTACTCAAAACTGCAATACGGCTCTCTGTAAATCAAAGAGAATGAGGAGAAAATGATTGGGCTGAGCATGTAGATGGAATGCTAGGAGCGGCTATATTCCTAGACCCAAGTCCTCTCTGTTTAATCTTTTAAGTAATTCCATCATTATTTCTAATGTTTATGAACAGACACTATTTTAGGGCATTGTATACCGGCTGTAAGCGGGCCGATGAAATAACTTAAAGAAGATGAAGAGCTTTCAGCTGCAAAGACTGGTTTGCAATTAAAAAAAATAAATAAAATAAAAATCCTGTCCTTTTAGGGTAGAAGACTACAGGAGAGTTTTTAGATAGGTATTACTAAAATCATTAACGTAAAACTAAAAAGCATTTTTTTCTTTTCATTTTTGATAGAGTAAGGGAGGGTTGGTTTGCCATTTTTGTCCCATTGGGGAGATTTTCCTTCACTTCCTGTCCCATAGCCAAAAACAGGAAGTTAGAGGAAATTCCTCCAAGGTGAGGGAATCCCTGGTTTTCACCAGAACTAGTGTCCCCTTTGGAAGATTTCCCCTCTATTCCTGTTCTGGTGACAACCTAAAATTTTCGCTTTCACAATGATAAAATGAGAAACATGACAAATAGAGAAGGTGAATTTCCCTAATGAGGGCACAAGCAGCAATAGAACCCCAACAGATATTCTAATCCCTCTCCACTCTGTTTTGAACGAGAATACTGTGTTGCAACCGTGAGCCCCATTTACTTGAATATGACAGGAAGAATAAATTAACAGGGGCACGTTTTTTCAATAGAAGTCAACGGGACGCGGCTTTGCGTTAAAGTCAATGGGACGCGGCTTTGCGTTAAAGTCAACGGGACGCGGCTTTGCATTAAAGTCAACGGGACGCGGCTTTGCGTTAAAGTCAATAAGACGCAGCATGCCATTAACGTAAAATGCAGATAACCCTATTTTCGGACGATATATTGGTGCATCCCTAGTTGAATCTCCTGTACATCCCATTAAGGAAAAACACGGCCCTCACATGGGTGAATGCTTAAGTATGCCTGTGTCAAAGAGACCTTAGTATAGAAATCTATTTCTGAAACAAATGGCTCCTAAACATGCAAGCTTCACAAGTAGCATGCGGTGATGAATAAATCTTATGATCACACTGCGCTCCATATTTTTTATATATATATATATATATATATATATATATATTAGAGCTGCACGATTAATCATCATTTTATCCAGAATCATGCAGCTCTGATATATATACATACATACATACACACACACATTACTACATGTGTACATAGCTCATGCCATAGGACA